>NC_057771.1:4416827-4418790 GCF_014825855.1 Bombus pyrosoma | reverse complement strand
CGTATAACGTTATGTAGCGTTACGATATAACGTATAACGTTATGTAGCATTACGATATAACGTATAACGTTATGTAGCATTACCTTATAACGTGTAACGTTATGAATCATTAGCTTATAACGTATAACGTCTTGTATCATTACCTTACAACGTATAACGTTATGTGGCATTACGTTAAGACGAATAACGTTATGTTGTAATACGTTATAACGTATAACATTATGTTGTATTACGATATAATGTATAACGTAATGTATCATTGCCTTATAACGTATAACGTTATGTAGCATTACGTTATAACCTATAACGTTATGTAGCATTACGATATAACGTATAACGTTATGCAGCTTTACGATATAACGTATAACGTTATGTAGCATTACGATATAACGTACAACGTTATGTAGCATTACCGTATAACGTGTAACGTTATGAATCATTACCTTATAACGTATAACGTCTTGTATCATTACCTTATAACGGATAACGTTATGTAGTATTAGGTTATAACGTATAACGTTATGTAGCTTTACGATACAACGTATAACATTATGTTGTATTACGATATAATGTATAACGTTATGTATCATTACCTTATAACGTATAACGTCTTGTATTATTACCTTATAACGGATAACGTTATGTAGTATTAGGTTATAACGTATAACGTTATGTAGCATTACGATATAACGTATAACGTTATGTAGCATTACCTTATAACGTGTAACGTTATGAATCATTAGCTTATAACGTATAACGTCTTGTATCATTACCTTATAACGTATAACGTTATGTGGCATTACGTTAAGACGAATAACGTTATGTTGTATTACGTTATAACGTATAACGTAATGTATCATTGCCTTATAACGTATACCGTTATGTAGCGTTACGATATAACGTATACCGTTACGTGGCATTACGTTAAAACGTATAACGTTATGTAGTATTATGTTATAACCTATAACGTTATGTAGCATTACGATATAACGTATAACGTTATGCAGCTTTACGATATAACGTATAACGTTGTGTAGCATTACGTTAAAACGTATGACGCTATGTAGTATTACGTTATAACGTATAACGTCTGGTATCATTACCTTATAACGTATTACGTTATGAATCATTACCTTATAACGTATAACGTTATGTAGCGCTACGATATAACGTATAACGTTATGTAGCATTACGTTAAAACGTATAACGTTATGTAGTATTATGTTATAACGTATAACGTTATGTAGCATTGCGTTAAGACGAATAACGTCATGTAGTATTACGTTATATCGTGTAATGTAATGTAGCATTACGTTAAAACGTATAACGTTATGTAGTATTATGTTATAACGCATAACGTTGTATAGCTTTACGATATAATGCATAACGTTATATAGTATTACGATATAACGTATAACGTTATGTAGCATTACGTTAAAACGTATAACGTTATGTAGTATTATGTTATAACGTATAACGTTATGTTGTATTACGTTATAACGCATAACGTTATATAGCATTACGATATAATGCATAACGTTACATAGTATTACGATATAACGTATAACGTTATGTAGTATTACGTTATAACGGATAACGTTATGTAGTATTAGGTTATAACGCATAAAGTTATGTAGCTTTACGATATAACGTATAACATTATGTTGTATTACGATATATTGTATAACGTTATGTATCATTACCTTATAACGTATAACGTTATGTAGCGTTACGATATAACGTATACCGTTATGTGGCATTACTTTAAAACGTATAACGTTATGTAGTATTATGTTATAACCTATAACGTTATGTAGCATTACGATATAACGTATAACGTTATGCAGCTTTACGATATAACGTATAACGTTATGTAGCATTACGATATAACGTACAACGTTATGTAGCATTACCGTATAACGTGTAACGTTATGAATAATTACCTTATAACGTATAACGTCTT
>NC_057771.1:4411923-4416327 GCF_014825855.1 Bombus pyrosoma | reverse complement strand
CGATTTGGGTGCCGTGTTTATGAGAATTGTTACGAAATTCTCACGAATCGTGATTTTTTAAACATGTACACGTGTACGTATTGTATGTTATAGGTATTAATTATTTATACAATTATACAAATAAAGAAATTGGAGAGTATTTTAGGATGAGGTGATTGACGTGTAGGCTTGTTTGATAAAAGAACGAGTGAATGAATTTGTAATAATAAGATATATTGAAAAAAGTCGCTCACTGGATACTACAATACCATAAAATATTTTGCATAAAAGAATATTTTTGTGTAACTAGCTGAAGACTACAAGAAACGGGAATAACAATCTAGACATCGCAATCTAAAACAACGTTAGTATTCAAGCGCACAATAATATGGATCTCTCTTCCAGTGTTGAATTTTTTCTGTTTCAATTTAAACTTTTTCTACGGCCATGGGCCGGTACATCTCCCCCCTTATATGAACAATGACAATATTTTAAGTAGAACTCGCACAAAAAAGCCGAGTTGCTTGTTCGCGCGCGCGACGTTCTGATTTCTCGCATTTTTCTCCTCCGTAATTGACTGCCCTCCGTTTTGATCATTTTGGATTTCGGCTCTATCTTCGTGTTGTTGTTTGTGCTCGATGCTGTCTGCTAAAACAAAAGCGGATTTTACACGGTTTATGGAAACTGTTACGTTTTTCTTATTCATTTCTATGATAAAATTTTTACCTGCGCATTGTTCCTTGGGCTGGTTTGCGCATAAGTTGGCGCCGGTGTTCACGTGGGAGGAGATCCTCTCACTCTTGTCTGTTACGGGAGATCTGCAATTGCATACTGAACCGTCCCATTCACTCTGGTTCCAGTTGCAATGGGGACAGCACCTTTTTGCTTGGCACCGATTGTTGAGGCTCAGCGCGTTCATTCGCTCCTCTATTTGACTTAGCCTATCTTCAATGCTTAAGACGCGAGTTTGTTGTTTGCTTTTCGTTGCATTTCGCCTTTTGTTTCGTAACTTTCTTTCCTCATGGCACGGTATATTGTATATCTTGTCGGCTAACTTCATCGCAGTCTTCACTTCATCTATGTTCACGACAATTAAGGCATATTGTATATGTTCTGGAAGGCGAATCTTCCAGGTCGCCAGCACTAAGTCGTCCGAGATCGATACGGGGGCGACCTTCCGCAAGTCCCAATAGAACTGGGACGGCTTCCTATCGCCAATTTTTTTGTCGCTGACGAACTTTTGCATTCTCGTACTTTCTGATTCGGAGAATTTTTTAATAAGTTCCCTTTTCAGCCGTTCATATCGTTCTGCCGCCGGCAATTCGCCAGATATGTAAGGAATTTGTTCTAAATATTCTAACTGAATATTTGCCACTATCAGAGAAAATTTGCTATCGTCGTCAGTAATGCGAGCGAGCTTGAACTCGTTTTCTAACACGGCGTACCATAGCTCGATATTTTTGGGCCAAAATGGCGGAATGCTTACGCGAAATGTGGATTTTACTGTATTCGTCGCTCTAACTTCTTTCTTGACATCTGTTTTTTCGATCCCAGTACGTTCACCACTGTCGTTTTCCATCATGTCGGGGTCACCACTGTCGTTTTCCATCATGTCGGGGTCACCACTTTAAATTTGTAATAACAAGATATATTGAAAAAAGTGTATATATACAGAGATGGTGTATGCCGTCGCTCACTCAATGCTACAATACCAAAAGAATATCATAGGGAGCACCGTTCATATATTTATATTAATGAATGTCGCCACAAAAAGTTAACCTTCTTATATATCTCTAGCTGAAGATTGTAAGAAACAACAGTAACAATGTAGACCTTGTAACCTAAAACAAGGTTATTATTAAAAGGCACAATAATATTGATCTCTCCCAGGTTTGAATTTTTTCCGTTTCGACTTGAAACTGAAGTGGATAGGTCGTGATAGGTACTGAACAAGTACTAGAGTATAATTAACACTATATTTACTAACAACACTCTCAATGTACACTTTATGTAAAACTCGCGATTGCACTTAGCGGTTATAAGTTCGACCTCTAGACGATGCGTTACGACAGCGATTCAGCAGAGTTCAAATGATGATTGTTCAAGATGCGTCGAGGTACTCTAGTCAACTATCAACTACCAACTGATTTACCGTCACGATGATTCTGCAGAGGAAAACTATGATGGGGTGTGTCTAAGGATACGAGATCATCGGATTCGTCGAGAAAAAGCTTCGTTAGGAAAGTGAGAGAAATGGACGTTGCTGTTAATTGGTTAATCTCTAGGTTGGTGGTTGAGAAAGGATGCTAACCGCCCTCGAGAGAAAATTGCTAGAGAAAAAGCAGATTTCCCGTATCTTTCCGTAATTGATAATAAATTTAGGGAATGCTAAGACGAAGACTGTTTGTTCGTTTGAAGAACCTTAATTAGAGAGATCCTAAGATTTATAGCTAGTACTTAGGCTAGTCAAAAATATGTTGTGAGGATATTTCGACATCTGGCTATCATCTTGTCCAAAGGATTAGGGTCTTTGTGTAGCAAGCCACGGGACAGAAACCATTGAAAGGTTTGCTGTCGAGTACCGCTACAAAATTTTTCTACGGCCATGGACCGCTACAAGGAGAAGGTCCGTAAGACGAAATGGCGAATTTATTATTTTCTATGCTTGAGCCTATAATTATAACAATGACCATTCAAAATCTTTCTTTTCTTTATATTTACGACATAAATTAAAATTTCACAATCGATAATAGAGATGGACTTCCACGAAAAATGTCATACTTTCGAAAATTTAAGAAAATATAAATCAAGTTTATTGCAGCTTTCAAGAATTTTGAATGTTTTGTACTCTGATGCAATGCAAAAGCACAGTAAAATATAATACTTATTTTGTTAAAAACAAATTAGTGTAGAATCTTTACTACAATTAGTTTATTTAGAATAAATGGATTAAACAGATGTTGATTAAACAGGAAACGACGGTTATTTAACATGAACTAACCGTAATAACGTATTATAATTAAGACAACTAGATAAATTTGCAACTTTCGTCACCACGGATCTAACTCTCTCTTGATAACGCTAGCAACACTATCTCGATAACGCAATTCGCGCTCTTTGTTTCTCAACTCAAACTGACTATTAATTCATCTTTGTCCCTTAGTATCCCTTCGTCTTCGTCCCTTAGCATCCCTTCGTCTTTTGTCTTAGCCCCAAGACAATCGCTCGTGGCCAGGGCCACGCAGGCCTTTTCCTCGAAACTATTCGATTGAAGGACCGATGATGCATTGTTGAGAAAGTCGACAGTTCGACTTCCTCGCGACTTTGTTTATAGTTCGCCCGATATCTCTTAGGCCTTTCATCTACGATACTACGTTACTAATATATCAGGTTGTCCCAAAAGTTTTTTTCGCTTTGATGCACAAAATTTTTAGTTTTATATTATTTTATTAAATTATGTATGATCCATTTTATTCCATTGTTCCAATACAGCACATGCTCAATTCAATAAAATAATATAAAGCAAAAAATGTTGTGGTTCTATTATTTCCTTATAAAACAAAAAAAAACTTTTGGGACAATCTAACACGCACTGTCTAATAAGCTGTAAAAGTTCATGTCGATTCGCTACAAACTAATAAATATAAACTCGTAATTATTCGCTTGAAAAACACGAATCAAAAGACAAGTGACAATTAACGAACATTCATTACGCCCGACCATGTAATTACCTTACGTTGCATCGAATCATGCTTGAGCATAGTGCATGCCTACTTGCATATAAGACGAGTTGACCGAAAACAACGTAACAATTTTCTACTTTGTTCGCTCGATCTAAATCTATCATAAATGTTGATCAACGCTTTTGCGTTCATCGAAGCGTTGCGTCTCGTTAAACGAGAGATGTGCTTGTGCCATTGTACCTTTCGAGAAATCATCTCTGTCTTATTTGTCTGCAAATCGTAGAAATTTATGAATCTTGGCTTCTAGGAATCTAGGAATTTAGAAATCTAAAAACCTAAGAATCGAGGAATCTAGGAATCCATTAAGATTCCGACGTTTGGAAATAAGAATTATGTAGGTATTCTTCAAAGCAAGAAAATTCGCGGTTGCATAAATTTTTGGTTAAATAAAATTGACGAAATAAAAGGAATCGCCGAGAAATTGTTCATTTTTCTATCGTAAGACAAATAATTTGTGTCACTATCATCGTTCGAGTCTGTCGTTGACTGCCGAAGCGTGTAGACGTGTGTCTAGTGCTCAGTAAAGTTCACAATACAGCAAGTGACGACCCTCCGTCGAAAGTGAGTTGAAACAGAAATAAACCAAGTGTTTTCTAAACGTACTCGTGGAAACTTCAACGCTTCTAATCTCTAATCCAAATCATAGCCTCTCGACTAGTTATTTCAATTTGAATTAACTAGC
>NC_057771.1:4409867-4411423 GCF_014825855.1 Bombus pyrosoma | reverse complement strand
GCCGGATCGCTGGTATCATCGGTCGGTGCCATCGACCGTGATAAGTTGCAAACGACGTAACAGGAATCGAGCGAAGGTCAATGCTTGGGCTTTCCGCTGAACCTTAGGGTTATCCGGTGCACGGGGGTACGTCTCGTAGGTTTGTTAGTTCTTTCGAGAGATCGCGATTTCGTTCGTTCCGGGCGCGCCGCGGTGTTTCTTTCATCGTCCGGTTGTTGGGGCTCCTTTTCCATAGTAGCCTCATTATCTTTCTTTCGTTCCAAGATAAACAAATGTGTCTTTGATACGGAATGTTGCCTCTAGGGTTGCGAATTATTGTACGATGTTTGTACCGATTGATGTAATCGTTGTGTGTGAGATACATGTTGCGTTGTGTGGTAGATAGATATTGCATTGCGCAAGCTTTGTTTGACGTTTGTAAAGACTCGTGTAACTGCTGCGTAGGAGATGGATGTTTCTCGGTTAGGCTACAAAATAACTATCTCTTTACGCAGGCCCATGATCAAATAGAGTCAGAACTCGACATTCTTGCCAATAGGTTGAATGTCGAGAGTTATGCGTAGTGTTATATAACTCATGGGCGGATCTCGTGCGTAGTTACCTCCTCGTGGTGAGATCCGGTAATTGGCATCGTTTTCCAAAGATTAATCAACTGATTAATATTTTTTTTTTTTTTGGAAAACGATACCAAGCTAAGAACTACGCTAATACTTAGTTAGTTATTAAATGGCGAGGGACTGCGAGGAAACGCGACGGACTTATTCTTTTTTTTTAAAGCCTAATTTTTAATTCTAAATCTTAGTTTAAAGTCTTAATTTTGAATCTTAGTTTTATGTTGGACTGTTAATTTTAAACATTATAGTTAAGCTTTAATTCTAAGTCGCGTCATTTGCTTGAAGCCTTAGTTTTAGTATATTTGTGGAGATCGAGTACGAAATACTATACTTTGTTACGACTATAAGATATCTTGTCTTATATTTTATTTGTAATTTTATACAAGATTTCAATTTCAATTCAAATCAGTACTATACTTTATCGATAATATCGCATATAACATAAAAATGGTTTGGGGGATCAAGTGACAACCAAATGGTGGGACTCGGAAAATCATGGAATGTCACACATATTCCTGTATCTCGTCCAAGGTACCGGAGCGCCTTCTATGCTGTGCCAACCATCTCCAACTTATCCCATTCTTAATCGCCCTTTATGAAATCGGAAATCAAGCGCATAACATGTATAATTTCGATTCATGAACGTTTTACAAGCACGTAATAAAACAACATATATTGTAGAAAAACATATTATGACATAAACTGCAAAGATGTAAATCACAATACACAATGTTTTATCGAACGAAGGACAAAATAAGAATCCGTACCTGTAACAACGTAACGAATATTCTAACTAAGGGCTATCATCGAGGTCTTACCGACTGCGGGTTCTTGGGAATAGATCCATTTAAACTTACCAGTACATCTTAAACAATCGTATAACTCTCTATGAAACACTGTTTCGTATTTACATCATTATTTTACAGTTCCATTGCAATGCAA
>NC_057771.1:4149435-4409367 GCF_014825855.1 Bombus pyrosoma | reverse complement strand
AAATTCATTCACTCGTTCTTTTATCAAACAAGCCTACACGTCAATCACCTCATCCTAAAATACTCTCCAATTTCTTTATTTGTATAATTGTATAAATAATTAATACCTATAACATACAATACGTACACGTGTACATGTTTAAAAAATCACGATTCGTGAGAATTTCGTAACAATTCTCATAAACACGGCACCCAAATCGTCGTTTTTCGTGGGTGTTAGCAAGGAACCCCCCCATAAACACTCACATATCGTCTTCCGATATCGCGCTTCGTTATCGTGACCTTGCGTGTAGAAAATCAGTCGTAAGCTTAATTTAGCCAACCCAGTATCTAATTCAAAGTGTAACGCGTCTGCCTAATAATCTGATTATGAAGATTTAGAAGTGATGTACTAATCGAGCAATCTGTCGGTTAAGGTCACTCGAAACTAAGGACGCGTTTCCACAGGGTCTAGTTCAAGTGCCCAGAGAGTTCGTCGTTGCTCGACAGAAATGGAATTAATTGTCCGGAGTTATTGGGATCGAGATTTAACTCCAAGAGAGAAAATGTGAGAGTCTTGCGGTGGATTTACGTGGGTGGTAGTTGCTGTCTCGGATATTATATTTATTGAGGCTAAACGTAAGTCGCTTACGTAAAAAATATAGAACGGTTAAATTTGTAATTTATTTGGTAACCAATTATTAACATATAAATATGGTATTTTCAAATTAATAGGAAATTTTTAAAATAATGTGCCGCTACACTATATTATGGTCCGATGCATTATAATATAATAATAATATTGTAATTTTGGAAAGGAGTTCCAAGAATCTAATGCGTCTTTAGTGGCTTAGAAACAACATGTACGTTATTTTATTTCTATTTTTCGACTATTGCATCGCGACGTTTGGTTAATAGCACAATTTAAAATACGCATTTTTTAAACAACTATTTTTCAATCATCGACATCTCGATTTTTAAACGAACAATATTCTCCGTCAACTTCGTTACAAAATACATATTTCACTCGTCACTTACATACATATTTCACTCTTCACTTACATACATATTTCACACTTCAAACACGTTCGATGCATATGTAGGAGAGCGGAACTTCCATTTTTCAGTATCCTCCTCCCGAGAAAACGAAGACCCTCGCAGATGAACCTTGTCGACAGATTTTATATCCTACAAGTTGATATATGATTTGATTGGATAATAAAATGAATCAGGAGAATCGCAGGTGTCGCGATTGACGTCAATGAGGAATACCTATCATGTCATGCTCGTCCATGGTAATGCATAAAAAAGTTTTCGAGAAAAGGGAGAGAAAAGTCTATATTCCTATGGGTATAGAAAATTGAACGATCGACGTGGAAACCATGAGGAAACCTATTATTTCAAATGTGTCAGGGTTGTGCCTGTCTCGTTATGCAAGGTCTTTCTCTCACTATGCATTTTCAGTTTCAACAATTCTATCAGTATCGTTTTCATCTTATTATTGAAACTTCTATAGTTCATTTCTGATATGGAATTTAATAACCAATGGACAAACCTAGAATTTTATTCTATTTCATATTTTTACGAATCTAATAAAAAAAAGAATGGAATCCAAATAGTAACTTGTTTCATTTATTAAATATTACAACAGATATTCTACTTTGGATATTTTATATTACGTTTATTCTATATATATATATATATATATATATATATATATATATATATATATATATATATATATATATGTATCTTTGTACTTTTACATTTTTTATAAATGCATCAGAATCGACAGTCTACTTGTATGTAAATATCATAAAAATGTTACTATACTCGTTAAACGTAGGAATATTATCGTTTCGCAAATCTTTCGCTTTTATCGCATAGATTCTCTGTCACTTGAAGATTAGTTGTTGTTCATTACAGCATCAAATAGACGACTCGAGGGGCCAGCAAGACGTTTCACCTGTTAACGAGTAACTGGAGGAGCAATGACGCGTCTGCTGGTAGGTAAACACCGGTTCCATTCCCTGCCACAATAATACGTTCTCCAGTCTGTTGTTTCTCGATCGATTCTGTATCAATTACCCGCCCCCTTCGCTCGAACTCTATTTTCTGTTCAGCTGGTAAACGTAAGCGAAGTTTTTCCCCTCGTTTCAAAGTATACGAGATATCATCGAGAGAGGACGATAACAAAAACGCAAATGCACTTTACCATCGCGCCTTCAAGTGGTTCCAACAATGATGCACGATAAAGGCATCGAATGATAGAGCTAACGTTCTCACCCTCTTTCTCCCTCCTCTCTACTCGTGACGTCAGAGTGATTGCTTATCACCTCGCGCGCCACTCTCAAAAGCGGTTTCTGCATAAAAGACGGGGCTGCTTGAAAGGCGACAGCTTATTCGTATAATCGATATGGAAAACGAATGACCATAGAGAAACAATTCAGACAAAATGCGAGGATTACCTATGAAGGTCCAGGTGTTATCAATTTTGCCCTAAAAGTGAAGCATGGAGTTCGTAATGAATTCGTATAAATTAAGAATCTAGGAATCTATAGGAATATAGGAATCTATAGGAAAATAGGAATCTAGTAATAGAGATCTTAACGATGGTTTGGAATAATGTTCGAAAGGTTTGCAATAATAAGGAAGTAGCTTTATATTTAAATTGTATTTGTTGGAAACGAAGATACATATACATATGCAGATTTTATATTCAAGTTACGTATTATACGAGTGAAACCCAAATGATGGAAAAGATAGAATCTACTTCTCAAGAATAGCAATCATCCTATCATTACTCTATCACAAACACTAACGCAAACACTGACACAAAAGACCATCTGCCTCTTCTGCAGGCTCTGACCTATCGAGATCATGCAATCCACATCAAAAGCCAGTATACAATAACCGGTTTCGATGCTTTACTGTTTCACCGTTAGGTCTAGCCTTTTGTCTTCGACTAAATTGTTCTCTTTGCTTTCGAACAAAAATTTACGAAAACGATGGCTATTTCATCGTACCGATGACAACTTATCATTGGCATTATTTATCAAGAATCTAGAGAATCCTTGATCCATGGAGCTTCAAAGCGGATTATGTCTGTTCTTTTTCTGAATTTTTAAACAGTCCTGACTGCGTTTGTTCTATATTGTGCGAATTTAAATGGATCGAACGTTCGATGAATATAAATTCTGGACTCGTTTGAGCATCGGAAAAGTTATGTTTCATCTCCTGATCGTGAGTATAAAAATTTATTTCACGCTTTGTTGCCTTATTACTCGAAGCGAGGAGAATTCGAATTTCCTTTTGTCTTATTTTTCATAATAATTATAACGTTTTTTCCATCATTGTTAAAATTCATAATCGCACAAAGGTAAGTTGCATTCGTAGTTACACAAAAGTTATTCCATCGAAGATATTTGAAAGGTATTTAAAGTCGAAAAAGAATTAATAACTTTTAAAATCCTTCAAAATCCTTCTTCGAGGATCTTCTCGTTGCAACAATGAAAATCTGATTATTTTTCAACTTATAGTCTATATATTTATATAGTATTCGGTAAAAAAGATGATTTTTATAATTTCCAACGTATCTTTCGCATTTCTAATTTACACCATAGCAACATCGCACATTATTTTTAGAACGAATATTCATCTTTTCTCAAATAATATCGATCGATCAGGATCAGAGTGAGATGAACACGGGGGAACCGCTTACGCTACACGATCGAGTACTTTGTAACAAGTTTATCGTGTATTTCTCGCGATCCTGTTCTACTTACCAAGCAAATACGATACATCGTAATCGCTCGATCTAGCTAGCCATATTTATCCAGCAGCAAAGTAATGTGGTTCTGCCTCTTAAGACGTTCCGCTCGTATTTCCTTCTGACTATCCTGACGTTTTAATATGTGCCAGTTATCGATGCAATCCGATCGATCGAAATTATTAATCCAGGGTTGGCAATTTTGCTCGATACATAAAATTACACGAACGTTTTAATGTAAAACGTTGAAAGTATGAAAGAAATTGTGGAGAAGAAAATTTCGGAATTCGCTTTAGACGACACGATGTCGTTACCGTGTTTGCAATTTCCTAATGTCCGGAATTCCATTAGCAGGGACGCCAGTTCCGTTGCTTTGTTTCAAGGAGGAAGCTCAAAATTGCGAGCTAATGGTGCGTAACAGAGTTGTTACAGCTGTTAGGTTTAGAATATCGGTCGTTCGCTCGCGGAAACTGCGTTTTCGTTGTGTTTGATGACGTAAGCTACGCGATGAAGTGGGAAATTAAGGATGGCGCAGAAAATGTGTTGGTTGTGATGGATCTGTTCGGAGGCTGTAGATTATTATTTCTTAGGAAACGAGGAAATACTTTGTTAGAGAACAATCTCGTTCTTGAGTCGTATGAGCGCAAGGCAAGTTGCGTTATCTAATTTTGTATTTTCTTTTTTTTTTAATAATTTTCTATTATTAACAATCCTTCTTAAATTGATTAAACTTAAATATAAACGGCAAGAATAGAAGAAACTAACAAAAAAAAATATGAGAACTGGACTTTTGAAATTTGAAAATTTGGAATGACGCAGAAGAGGAGAGGAGAAGAAATTTGCTACGTCGGAAGAAAATTTGGCAGAGGCAAAGATCGGTGCACTGAGGAATACAAGCGATACATTTCCACTATCAATATGACGTTCAGAAAAATTACGAATGTTATGATAGATCGTTATTTAACAAGAGTATCGTTCGAAAATATCGATAGAAAACGAGTGAAGAAAAAACAGGGTAAAAAAAGATCAAGTAAAAGGGAAAAGAGAAAGCGCAAGAGGGGAGGGAAAGGGAATGGAAACGGGAAGAAGGAAAGAATAAAAGCAGAAAGTTGGGCACGAATGTACGTCAGGGCTCACAGCTCGATCATAAACGTACCGTGGACGATCGTGTTTCTGTCAGCTACTTCAATGCCAATTAACCGCTCTTCCGTTTCTCACCGAGTGGAAAGCATCGATCCGCGGCACGAATACCGAGTGCATCGCCGGCTAGGAGGCTGCTTGCCGGTCTTTAATTAATCGCGCGTGACAATCATTGCCTGTCGTTCTTAAGTTGGAGCCCGGAGGGCGCGCTTTACCCGGATCGGCGAAGACAACTCTCAACGACTTTCGATCGAACCTTGATAATCGATTTTCCGTCCATCTATTTCATTAACTGGGTATTAGCTGTTCCAACACTTGCTTTGCGCGAAACAAAGTTTCTTTCCATCACGACAGAAGTACCGAGAAATGGTAAAAAAAAGAGAGTTGATCTACACGTGGAGAGTTCGAAGGATTTCAGCTATCTTTGAAATTGTAGACAATTCTTTATGGCTTTAAAACGGATTCTCTATTAATTAAAGCATAAAGCGTTTGTAAGAGAAAAAGTCTGTTGATTTTCGTTTGAAGTAAAGCAAGTATAACGCGTAGAATACTACGTTTTTCTTTAATTATCCCTTTTGTGCACGTTTATGTAGTTTTCTATGTGCTCTGTTACGTCGAAGGATAAAGTGACCGGCATATTATTGAAATTTCAATTTTCCAAATTTTCTGCCATCTTTCTCGCGTATATCGAATTTGTTTTCAAGACTAAATTCCAAATTCGAAACATTAGAAACTATTAGTTGTCGCTCGATCGGTAAAGTGGAGCTTCATCGACCGCGGCTGTTACTTTCGTGGTGACCACTTGGTAACTTGCAGTGCTGTTTATCACGATCTAAACTTCACTTCGATCTATCCAAATCCTCGGTTAAAGATCGCGGTATCTGTTCAACAAACAGAAGAAGAAAATCGCGTTCACATAAACTGGAAATTTTCTGTCGCCTTGAAGGTTTCCGCATAAATTAAATCCTAGCGAATTGACATTTACCATGATCTTATAAAGTTTATAAGATGCACTATTATCTAATTTGTCGAAGCGTGTTGTCATCAGCGAGGCAGAATATTTAATAGAACTAGCAACAACCTATCGATTGACTTTGAAATTGAAACTTCATAAGTGGGTCAATATGAGTGTTACGACCGTTCGCGAAGAGACGCGATCGCGAGGAAACGCGTCAGCGAGAGGCGTAAATTCTCGCTACGATTCTGATAGTCGACGCCGCGAACCAGTCGTTCCCCTGTTTCGATTAGGATAACAGAGGTAATTCAAATGACTGTAACACTGTATTAACACGGTTAATATAAGCTTCTATTTTTAACAATATTTAAAATTATAATTGAATTGACTAAGCGACCTTAATTTTATTTCTCTGAACCTCTCGATGTGTTCGGTTTGAATCCTCGTATGATACTGATTGCCCTTCGATTTTTTCCTTTGTCTTCTCTTGGAGACGATCCCCACCATGCTCGGGTTTCGCAACCGTTCGCGCCTATGGTCACGTATGCCATCTTTTTTGTGTAGGTAGAATAACGGACCGAAGGCGAATCGATGTTTTTTAGAACTCGCTGCTCGACGAAAACTATGCGCTTATCGCTATATTGTGTATATTTTGCCAGCCATGTAAGACGATCTGTCTGCGACACTGTAGTACCAAGGGAAACGGTTAGGAACATGGCCTATAGTGAGCCTCGGGGCGTAACAATGAGTTTACGATCTTATTCTATTTAAATGACGTTTATGAAAAATACAATATACGCTATATACGAGTACAATAATTTTTTTTTAGCAACGATATTCAGTTGCAAATATGGAAAAGTAAATGAAAAAAGATATCTCGTCGCAAAATATCGCACAAATGAGATTTTGTCACGAGGTAATTCGCCCGAAACCGTGCGCGAAGAACATTGCGTCGTGAAATATGTATCTCATCTATAATTACAACGAGGTTAATTGCTTTTCCTTACTTTTCCTATTTGTATATTTATATCTCAATATATACCAACAGCCACTCGCTTACGTTTAGGATTTTTTATTTTTTTGAATGTATCGTACTTTTATTAATTTTTTATAGAATGTAGCGACCCCAAGTATCGAATGATAATATATATAGAGACTATACAGAGCAGAATACATAGAAATCTGTTAAGGTACAGTTCAATCTGTATCAAATATTTATTCAATTTGTCAAAAAAGTACGGCTACAAAGTCAGGTCGTCGTTCCACCAATATTATTCAGCAACTATCTACTTTAATATTCATTTCGTGCCAGGCCAAAAATTCCGTCAATCCAATTACCCCTGATTTTCAGCGTCAGCTCTCTCGGAGCAACATGAAAAATTCAAATCAAGTTTCACTATCGCGATTCGTTCGTACGAACCACTGGCACTATCAGGCCCATTACGTACACCGATCGTTGAAACTCGTTTCGTTGCTGCTCGCGGTTTCGTTTATCTCTGCTGTGCATTTTCCTTCAATCTATTCCCTTCCGATCCCTAGAAGCCCATTTCCTCAGACAATCGAGGATCGCGACGATACATGCGCTTTATAACATCTAAAAACCAAAACAATTATCCAGGTTGCACATGCACCTTGCAAAGAAATTGATATTTAGTTTGCGTATTCAACGAACTGTGCTGAAAATAAAATCGTTCGAATTACGGAAATGGTTGGAAACACAATAGAATTGGTCAAATAATAAAGAGAAACGTACGAAAGTTGAAATTAAGATCTTGTTTAGATTAGAATGGAGGGCTCGGTGGAAAAATTGTACGAGTACGTTTCCTCAAAATATTGTATTTTTCCTCGGGAATAAGATAAGTAGAGGAAATAACGTTGTCGAGATATTCACGTGTTTCCAGATAAATTGGATACCGTACGTCTACAATTCTGTTAAAAATTTCCATGCCTCCGTGAGGATCTATATTATGCTTCGATATTTGGAAATATTCACGAGACGATACCTTCTCGCATTAAAAATCTTTTCAGTCATTCTCTTTCTTCCGCCGTTTAATTTTCTCCCTGAGCTCTTCAAATATTTTTTCAAACGACAGTTTCTAATATATTCTATTGTTGGAGCTTTACTTGCGAATAAAATAAACTTCATTTACTCCGTTCATTTATCCTCTTCCTTTTGAGAATAAACGATAAAAAGGTCACAGGTCATGCCAAATCCGTTGATCTCTTTTTCAGCTCTTTTTTTCTTGTAATAACGATGTATCGAGGGAGACCTAAGTACATAAGAGGGACTTCGTTTGCGCAGCGTTAACGTTAGCAGCGTAACAATCGTAGAGGCCGAGGAAAAATGAGGGCCTCAGCAGCGGAAATCGCATCTTCTTTTCTGTCGGTTGGTAAGCGATGTCTTAACCAACTTCGCCATTTTCCATCCGTTAATTCCCTGTTGTTATTACGTCGCTTGAGCTTCAAGACATTATAATCAGATTTGTATTTCGAACGTTTAGACCAATTTCCATATAAAGTCAAATATTCTCTCTTATATAATTTTTTATAACTTTGATTCGTTACTAGACTACGTCAATTTAGGTCAATTTATATTCTTATAATCAGAACGCAAAAGACGCAATTATAGGGATTCGTTTCGTCCTCTATAACAAACATTTTACTTTGGATATTTTGTACTATCTTTGCGCGTTCAAATTTTTATAAACATTATTTATTATTATTTATTATATGCATAATATTCTAAATCGTGATAAACATTACGTTATCTTATAATATATATACATACATAGCTAGCACGAACTCCTAACGAAATACGATTTATCTCAAATAGCAATCTTAAAAGAGATCGTTATCACCGTAAACCGAATACGCGTTTGAAGATGATACAGTGGCTATAATCGAGTTGCAAGCTTCGATTTCACGTAGGATATTCAAGCACGTGGGCTACGAGCTTATAAATATCAATCAGACACCGAATGACCGTACAGCCACGTACAATAAATTTCAGATTTACCAGAGGAGTGAATAAACTCGATAAAACGATCGTGAACGAGAAGTGACTGATACGTTTCTTAATTAGCACGCAACAAGCATGACGCGCACACTTGCACACGCTTTCAAAAATAACATAAAACGTTGCTTTCTGTTTGCACAGTGGCCAATTTGCCCGGCATATGCAACTGTTTCGTACGTAAATCGCGACGACCTCTTCTCTGCAAATTGTGTATGATCCGTGTATTCTTCTCAATGATCCATGTCTGCCTTTGTCTGTCATTTAATATTGATGAATGCAATTAATACGCGATTAATTGTAGGCGGGAGAAAATTACGTGTGAGAGCATGTCGGTGTTGGTGATATTATTAAATGCATTTTGTGCACATGTTTCTTATAATAAATTTATCCAAGGTCTTTGTTACATGTTTGATGATCTTTGGATTTTGTCTGTTGCATCGCGTAAAATTAACATCACGAAAGGTTTTTGATTCGAAAGATAAGCAATTTTTTTTGGAAAAAAGATTGTAATAGAAATGTGTTTAATAAAAATGCTCCTCGCAAACTATGGTCTTCCCAAATTCGAAATTCGGGCAATTTCAAGGGAAAATGTATGTACAGAAGCATGAGACTAAGTATATGTAGACATAGAGATTGTAGGGTGTGTGATGTGTTGTTCTAGCAAGAACAGCCTTTCGTAACGATGAAACTTTCCGTGAGTGGAAATGTTGCTTAAAGAATACAGACAGAACTTGGTCATTTCCTCACTAAGCTGATTATCCTAAACGCGTGAACCAATAACAATGTTTAGAATCTCCAATAAATTTCGCAACAATATTCAAAATTAACTACGAAACTTATCTAAAACTACTTTGTCCAGACTTAATAAATGAATACTTAAACCAGAAGCATAAATAGATATCTCGCCATACTTTCTCCTATGTTAATATAACAAGCCAATTTCCATTATACTGCGGAATAGTCAATTTCTAAAATGTACAAGATAACGAAGCTTTATCATAGATAAAGGTCAGGTTACAAGGATCGGGGATGATTGTTCGTATCGGTTCGCAGAAAGACGCACGTTTCTCGCGAATCACGTAGGCTTCGTTAACGAAGTACTAAATGTAATCGAGGACGAAGATAGGAGATCGATGGCGAATAGGGAACCGGTGGTTGGAAGCCGCCAGAGCAAAGGAGCCAATTAAAAAGCAATTTCAACGTTGCCGTAAAAATATCGGATTAATCTAATTTCGGCTTCGTTATCTTGGATTTAATCTTTGTCGAGGCGGGTCCGGCGTTCAAAACTAATTTACATGTATATGGGAAGCGAACAGCTCTCGAGCGACCATTTATATTTGCAACTGCTCCGTCCACTTCAACGTCTGCCGTCTAATCGAGACACGCTGTATGCCGGGAAATTTTCACCAACTATCTGTAACTACCATAGCTGATTGCTCTTTAGAGCGCGACCGTTTCGTCGTTTTACGGAAACTCCAGTTAACGTTCGCTGCGTTTCCCTCTACGTTTAACAGAATGACGCTCGGTTTACATCGAAACGAGAAGATGAGAACGGACACACTTATCATGCCGCTATAGCTCAGTTTTCTCACTGCATGTGAAACCAAAGCCAATAGATCACGTAGCACTTGTTTTACGTAAAACGATAGTATTTGATGCTTTCAAGCCTCTGTGCGGTAGAGGAATAGCATATTTGTTTCCGTATAGCCAAACCTTCTTACTTTATTAAATAATAGAGGGATCATTACCAAACGATTATCATTCTTTTCAAGAAATACTCGATAGATACTCAGCTGCGCTTGAAGGAATGTTTCGAGTCAAGTAAAACAACAGGTGAACGTTAATAAAGTGGCCTCGATTCGTTCGAAGTGGAGTGACTTGACGATAAATGAGATGACGATGAGTGTAGAAACTTGAAAAGATATCTCGTATCAGGTGAATTATAGTAATAAAATGTTTTCAAATTACTTGAACTGAGATAAAACTTGTTTTAACGAAACTTGTTAAAACGAGAGGATATAAAATGTAACCGAGAAAAGTCCAGATTGATACTACACAAAGGGATCGATCAAACGTATATTTATCGGGTTTAGGACAAAATCTAGGATTTTCCAGCCGTTTTATATATTTCCTCGGTTTTTCTCTTTCGTCTTGCTACGTCATGTCGCGGGATAAACGGCTGTAGGAACGATCGCAATCGCGTCGCGAGAACGACATCGAAAATAAGAATTGACAAGGCCTTGTCCGAACGAGTGTTATCGACACCGCAGCTTTAGAGCGTTTCTGTCGTTAAAAATGTTTCTGGCGTTAAAGATGTTTCTGTCGACAAAGAGAATTGACGTTCCTTGTTAATTGAATCGAAGCGACCTTGGATCTCTGAAACGAAAGTTTTCACAATTAGCAGCATCACGGTCAGGGACGGTATGATCCATCACGAGGAACCACGAATCGAATCTTTGTATGGAGGATTAAAAGTCAAAAGTCCAAGGATACGTAATCGAAGAAACGTTCTTTTGCGTCAAACCACGAGAATGTAAAATTAATGGGTTGAAGCAAGGACTTGGAATAGATCGAGTTCGATGGGCTTTTAAATATCCTACGACGTTGAAATAAATATAATACGACAAAGATAATCTCGTTTCTTCCTTTTCTAGCTTTCCTCAATTCCTTCTGTATGCAGGATTGCTCATCCTCCATCCTTTTGTATACATTGTATTCGATTCTTAATTACAATAGTATTGTTAGATTATGAACGATACGATTTGCGTTAAAGGTTTAGGTTACTTGATTTTCAAGTTTAATTTTTAATAAAGAGCGTGAAAGTTAATCATTGTTGTAGCAATCTGTGATAATTCAAGAATACTAATCGAGATCCTCGATTTGAAATTTAAATACATTGTATTTATGCTCTTCATTTTACTAAAATATTCCACGATTACAACTATTTAATGAGTACTATTTTTTGCCAACTTAATTTTTCTTTGAATTGCAGCACAGAGAATTCTACATTCTGTAAACCCAATCTTCTATTATTTACAATTTTCAATCTATAACCCTGTGTTTTCTCAAGGAAAAAGAATGAGAACGAAGGAAATCGTATACCTTTGTAGCTGTTAATTCCCATTGATGAATAAACTCTAGGAAAGCTGATAACTCGGTCGAAGAACGAGGACTAATAAACAGCTCGCGATAACTGCAAATCGCGTTACTACGAGTAATCGAACTACTTGCAGAGTTTTCCTTGGAGACGTACTTTTCTTACGTTTTATTTGGCGACGTAAACGTTTCGTTGTGTCAATTGCACAAGGACCGCGAGAAGAAATGTTCGCGCCGAGGCGAAAAGGAGAAGAGAAATAAATCATACTACAGACTTCGTTATCGTGATCGTACGATGTAACCAGAGTTCCTCTCTTTCCCTTCTCCCTCATTATCGTGATATGATTTACGATCTCTAGTCGAGATTTTATTGATCGAAGCCGATTCCAGGCTAACGTGAATTTTTTCTAATCTGTATCCTTTCAATGGAATGCATCGCATTCCCCTGTAAACGAATAAGGGAATCCTATACACGAATGAAAAGCTGTTGATTGTGACAGAGAAATCAGTTACCAATTGGCTGTTTGATTGAAACTGGAACGGCGATCTATGCCGATAGTCTCAACCGTATTGATAAGAGAGATTTTGCCACTTGGAAAATAGAAAAGAAATTCGAAACTCTGCAGAAAACAGGTCAAATGGTATTTAAGTATATCAGAGTAGATAGACTTCTTTTCTATTTTAAAAAGGATGCTAATCCTCGTACGATCTTACAATTTCTACGATTCAATTGCTCTCTTATTTCATGGAAAAAGAGGAAATTTCAATGTTTCTTTAAGAAGAACTTTCAATATTTTAAGGAAAGCTTTATTATGGAATTGAAGCGAGAAATTACGTTCACGTGTTAAGAACGATTCTCTCATATATCCTGGGGAAGAAATTTTTTAATAATAGAAAAACACAAGTCGAAAATGAAATTATAGCAAGATCAGAGGATTCTATGGATAATTTTTATTTTATTGCGTTAGTTTGCATCGTCGTATTTCTCTGATAAAAATGCTTCTATCGAATCTAACGAGAATACGAAGGTTTGTGCTTGCCTCTTACGTGCAAACTGCTGTCCATCTGTACGAGGACCTAATTTCAAGTTGTTTAGGACTTTTCTAATTTTCAAATGAAGTACAAAGAGTGCCGAGAAAAAAATTTCAACTGCAAACAAGGTTCATTATCGCTTTAAACTCATTTGTAAAAGGACAAAGGAAGCAGAGGAAGAGAATTTAATTCCTTTGGACGCTAACTAGAGAAATTCTTATTATTATGTGCTAACTGTGTAACTGACTATAAATATTCGTTCTATATATATAACTGTTCCGCTGGTAGGTATACTATTTATGTATCTCGGTGGCCTTTATGTAGAATACGATTGACGGAATTTGATTTCAAAGTAACGTCGATGTGTCACACGGAAGGTATCAATTTAACAAGAATCCCATTCAAATCTTTATGCGAAGAAAAACCAATCGCTACTTAATACAACATTTCATTGAATAAACTTTTATCGAATAACGACTTGGTCTCTTTCGATTGGTTATCTTTTTGGAGTTATACTTATCATACTGTGTTACAGTTGAATTACGTTTATTATTTGTATTACTTGATTTAAATCATAACAATTATTTTTGATATTAAAATCATATTTTCTATAATAAAATGCAAATAAATATTTCATGAAATTTTTTTTTTTTTGATATATCTGCATTTTAAGCGACTTAATTTTCACAGTTTTTCAATATCAGAATTGTTAAAATAATCCTCTCTATATCGATATTGAAATATAAATAAATATTTCATATAATTACCATTCCGTGTATTTGTATTTTTAATTAGCTTAGTCAAATATGTACATATGTTAAACGTATTAAAATCTCTTAGATGTATTGGAACGTGAATAAAATATGTCATGTACCCACAAGCAACCGAATACAATAGAACCAAGCGTATCGTATGTAATCTTTGCTAGATTGGAAGTAACAGTAGCTATGCTTTAAACACGATCAACTGCCGTCGATTATCGATACGTTTGTGTTTCTCGTCAGATATCGCGTCAAAATCACGATATGTTTAAATGCAATGACCGCAGCAAGATCGATGCAACAAGTGCGTCTACAGCTCAGACAACGACCACCTGCTTTTTAGTGTGGAATGCCATGGAGCATTTTACAAGAAATTTCCGCCGGGGAGCTGCAATGTTTGTGAAAACATTGTATCCTGAACGTCATGTCAGATTACCGAAATTACATACACGGCATATTTAGGAAAATAAATTTTTGAAAATTCGCTGATCTTTTAGAATCTCGAACAAACAGAAAATGAAGGTTTCTTTTTGGAAGTAAAAGTTCTGTATTTTACAGCAGGGGACAAAATTATCCGTACACCCTACGAAATTGAAACAAATAAAAGTTTAAAGTTGTAAAAAACCCTTTTTTTAAAATTGAAACAAACAGTTTTTCTAAAAAGTTAGATGGACTGGCTCATTAGACGACGCGTAGACAAAATTTTGGAAAAATTGCAACTGATCGAAATCGTCAACAAAATAGAGAAGAAAGATCGTTTCAACAATTCTTTTTATTCGAGTCTATGACAAAAATTTCAAGAGCACATTTTGTAAATTTATGTCAGCTATATACACACTGAAAATTTATCGAAATTATTTAACCTTGCTGCGAGCTACAAATGGTTAAAAATGATGAAAATCGCAGCATATTTAAGAATCTGAGTCTATAATTATAAGAAATCTAACGATTCTTGGATCTTTCGTTGTTTGCCCCTTGTCTCTGCACCAGCCAATCAAATTTTCAGTTCAGCACACGACTAACATAAATCTGGAAAATGTAATACTTTTAAAATTTTCATTACAGACTCGAATAAAAAATTTTAGAATTTTTTCTACGCATCATCCAGTAAACTAATTCATTTAATTTTGCCAAAGAATTGAACTCGTTCGATCTAATTTTAGAAAAGCAATTCTGTTTTAAAGGGTGTACGAATACTTTTTGTCCCTCACTGTACGTACAGCCTATTTTATTTGTTACTATAACCATCAGGTTTCGTAATTCCATTAGTTTTGTACTTTTCCTATGAGAATTTAAAATCCGAAGTGGTATGATGTTATCCCTGATCCATTTTTCTCTAACCCAGTTATTGGTCATATTGAAACCTGAATGACCTTTAGCAACTCTCTCTACACTGTTTTTCCCAATATCGTACTGCATTTCACCTGGCTCACTATGTACGATGTCTACATCAACATTCTCACGATTTTTCTTAGAATTAAATTTTTCATTTCGGAAAATTGCATCGTTCGTATAAGACACCTCGCACGAGATTTCTCGCAAAAGCTCAACAATATCTTTGACTTTTTTCGAATGCTCGTTTAGAGGAATTGCGTCTCTAGTTCTCCTTCGTATTGTTTAAAAATATTGGATAATGCTCGGAAAGAAAAATTAAAAAGGAATCCACTGTTTAATGAAATTTTAGCTCGCGAAATAAGCTGGGGCAGATTGATTTTCAAAAGTTCGATGCTATTGTAAATTTTTCCAGATGTCTACGTGGCAAAATTTTGTTAGTTCCCAGAACTGAACAGGATAAAATCGATCAATCTATAGAAATGAAAAACATCCATCGTCAAATGAATTTCAGTTCTCGGAACGCGGCAGCTTGTTTTTCTTCAATGTAACTTAAATCTTTGTGTTCTTAACGTCATTGCATTGTACAGTTTCAAAAGAACTCTGAAATATCATTTTTTTTTTAATCGTCGATGAAATGAGAATAGAAGAGAAGAGGGAACGAGATAGCGGAAAATAAAGCGCTACATCGTTGGCTAATAATACGTTTTCTTCGAATGCAATTTCCGTAAATATCGGCGGATGTATAAACGCATTTCATACGGAGGAATAAGTGATACAGTGGCAGAAACAGAGCGCCATTCCGGAATAGCGTGTTTACTCTAACCTGGGAAGACAAATTATAACGCCGGACTGGTATAGTTATATTCCGTTATCCGATCTTGAAACTTGTTATCGGGAAACGTAATTGGATATTTTTATATCTTTCCCCTTGTTTTTCTCCCTGACGACGATTTTTGCGCGTTCTCCTTCTTCGATATCGGCCGGCAAAGCGTCGCGTACTTCGCTTTTAAATAACAAATAACGACATGATATCCGATATGTGTAAAGTCCATTTACGAGCAGGAACGAGAGATAAAAATTGAAGAAAAGATAAAAGCAGCAGCGGAACATGGAGCACGTACAAACTTCGAAGCACGCCTCGTTGTTTTTAAATATGTACGTCGATTTTTCGTTTCAATTCTATTCCCGTTAGATGCATTCGACTTCAAAGCTTTCAATTTATCGAAACCTCCCGGGTGTATTCAAAGGAGAAAATAAATTCCGCGATTCGATTATCCGACGACGACGCGTCTGTAAAATAATATTTTATTGAAACACAGACATGTGCGTTTTTTGATGGAAATTCCTTCCACTCGGTTCGAGACCTGAATTCTTCCAGGAATAGATATATCTATTTAGTTGATGTTTAATATATCGCGGTAGGTAGAAAAGTTTAAAGTATAAGTGGCGTAGAAGAGCATCATAATTTTAGAAAATTACGCTTAACCAACAGGATAAAAAATATTTAGTAAAAAAGATACTATTATTCACATGCGCAAGTAGCAACTCTCCACTTTCTTCTGCTCGCCCCTATATTTTTCAGTATATCTAATGGTGTTATTAATAAGTTATTAATTTATATGCGTGCTTGATTTATTAAAGTTTTATTAAGATTTATTAAAGTTAAAGATTAGTTCAATTCAGTTTGGTTTTACGATCAGGTGAATGTATTGTATAACAGATTGATGTCGTTGCAAGTGATACGCCGAGACCAGAAATTAATTTCAGAATTCGAGGACTGACGACAATTATGTATAAATTTAGTGTTGCAGAAATTCATAACACCTTAATTTAGTGGTTGAGTTAATCTTTCTTGCGAGAATGTCGGGATAATACTATGTTTCAAGGTAATAAAGACTCTATTACAAAGAAGGATTTTGTTATATTTTTTCCGCCGCCACTGAGTCACATACTGCAACACGTAATTTCATTATATTAATTAATAGGATTATACACCCGGCATTGAATTTTCTTGAATTTCAGTATACTAAAATTCCTACTATTGTATTCTTGTATTGATTATTAAAAATGAAATCTGTCCGAAAAGGTCTCGTTTTCATCGTAAATATTTATACATTTTAATTAAATGTCTTTTTTAAGTGGGACATTCATGTGATTTCCCAGTGCTATCGTTTCCTCGTTAATTTCTCCCCAATTATGCATAAATCCCAGCAAATTCTCGCATAAAGCACGACATCATTGACCCATAAGTGTTTCGTAATATATTTATATATTCTTCTAAAATGCATTTTATGAGATACGAAGTTAGGTCCGACGAAATATTTACCTGCCACGCTTTTAACGAAATTAAATCCGGAAAGAAACGTTGGAGAAATTTCTAAGGCTTCTTGGCGCATTATTTTTCGTCTGTGACGCTGATTTGATTTTTTCCTAATACGAGCACGACATCGTTAACTATTCGAAAAGTGTCGATATTTAATCCCTGAACGATGGACGATGCAAATTCTTATCTCGATTTTCTTCCTTTTCTCTTCGTTCTTCCCTCTCCTTTTGTTAGATTAATAATGACAAACAGCATTGTTACTGTTTTTTATACGCTAAGAGCTTTCTCGTGTAGCTTTGGAAAAAGTTACGTTTAACGAGATCAACGAATATGCGAGGACAACGAAAGAAATTATAATAAAACGGGAGCTCGGCAGAGATGCCATCTCCAAACGCAACAATTTGTTTTCATTATAACCGATGAATAATTTTTTACCGTTTGCTACTCTTTCAAATAACTGCCGCAAACTTTCTACAGATACGTATCGCGTGTAACACCGTGAAATTTCATCGATGCTGTAACGAGAGGCTGACACTGTATATCGTATCTTGAAAATGTATATTTCAATTCGAATTATGTACAAAGAATGTCGCGTAACACGTTAAGAGTTCGAATAAATTCTTAGTGAAAGAATTTGAACAACAGCTTTGTATATGAAAAGTCACTCAACAACTTTTTCGATCAATGAATTCCCAATAAAAAAAATCTATTCTCTAATTTAAAGCTGCTCCATTGCTCCTAAAAAAAAGTATTCGGAACAAAAGTACTGACCTCCGAGCTGGTGGAAGTGGTGCTGTCGGCGCTGTCGGTATTGGCCACGGAGGATAGCGGTGATCTGTGACTCCTTTGAGCCCATTTGTCTCTTATGGTAGCCACACCGGTGACAACCCCAAACCTGCTCGCCGCGTTTCCGATCGACGAGTTGCCAGATTTCCCGCCAGCCTCGCTGCCCCTGCCACTTCCGCCTCCGCTGCTTCCACCGCCGCCTCCTCCTCCGCCTCCCCCTCCACATGCTAGCTCCAGGACATCGCCCAGTACTTCTGACAATTTTCCCGGCACCTTGACGAAGGTGTCCAATACCACTTGCCAAGAATAAAAGACGTCGGGGTCCTCCGGGACCCCTCTTCGTCTTCTTCCCCGCGCTTTCTTCTTCTTCTTCTCGCGTGTTCGCTTCGATAAAGGTCACGGTAATTCCACTTGCGACGACGGCCGCTCGGCCCTCGCGTGTTCGCCGCGGTCTCGAGGCGAAGAAACAATCCGCTTTCGTGCCAGAGATCGATCAGGTTAGGTACAACCAAGCGACAGTCGACGTTCAACCTGGACTAACGTGAACGTAAGGTCACCGCGGCGATAAAATGCAGACCTTGTTTGTCCGTGTGTTTTGCGTTTACTGTTTCATCGTCGAAATTTGCCCGAGCGGATAGCGTATCGTGACATTTGCCAGGAAGCAAATGTCATGATATCGCGACAGAGGATCGTTTGCTTGGTCTTCGACGCAAACAGGACGCGAGGGATATCTCGAGAGAATCGACGAGTTGCTAGGCTTTCGAATATTAAATGGACGCCTTTAATGGCATCGTTCGAGATCTCTTGGGAAAAGCGGCATCGAAATTCTCGCCTGGATCATTCTACTAGGCTGTCTGACGAGTTTAAGGACTAGAAGGACTCTCGTTGGTAGAGCTGTCGGATGCATTCGATACGATTTCGTGGAATAAACGATTTTATCCCGGGACGAGAAGAAAATACCGCCAATGAAGGGACTCTGTTCAAACGAAAGTCGAAGTTCCATTCGGATTTCCATCTGCCTTGAGCTTGAACGCGGCGGAGACAGAGCAATGGGTTCTATGAAGTCGAAACAACTTTGCGCGATCCTATTCTTCGATGCATTTAGCAGGGAGATTTAGCGAGAATTTTCCTAACGATTTTTCTCTGACCAGCCACGCTGTTATTTTACGGAACGAAGCGCCGTGGAACGTGACGTATCGAATCGCAAGCCTAGAATTTTCATCGACTTCCTTCACGAGATTAAACGTGAGATTAATTTGGCTGATGAAAGAATGTCCGAAAAACAACCGAATACAGACGTGCGTGAATTTTTCTTTTATATAAAAATTGATCGCGTTGTAACTTTCTCTTTGTTGGATAATATCGACAAATTTTTCGATTATTGTTAACTATGTATTTCGACTAAACTATACTGAGATCTTGGAATCTTTCAATTTCGATATTCGAAAATTCGAGAATACTTAACTTTCGATACACTCATCGATGATATTAACTCATTAGTGGAAAGTGTTCTGTTAATACAAACATTCCGTCTTTAATTTCTTTCAGTTAATTCAAGCTATTGAATTGCTTTTTTTAATGTCTTGCTTGTGGAACTCTTGCCTCTAGATGAACAAGTTTAAGTATTTATAATAATACGATGAAACTATTTCGTCCTCAGTTATAGAAATTCTTAACAAATTTGGGTTTCGAATAGAAAATTTTTTTCTACCTCGACACGGAGTATTGTCAAATTTGGTTTATTCGCCGTCCCCCTCGCCCCAAAAAGAAGAAAGTAAAGAAAAGAAGAGATAACGCGCCGCTACAAAACAACGATTGCCATCGATCTATCCGACGTTTGCTAAGTTGAGAAATTAAGATTGGTTTCGCTAAACACGAGGGTCGAGGGGTGAAATTGCGATTCGGAAAGTTGGCGACGTCAGCCTTCGGTTTTTATTAGTCTCAGTGACAAACTTTGAAGGACACCGATGGCAGAAGGATTCATCTCACCGAGATGAAAACAAGGACATAGCCTCGTGTTGTATTTGAAACGAAGATCGAGCGTTCGCCTATAAATGCTCGCTCGAATGCTTTTGTGCATCCAGCGAAAACTTGCAAGCAAAATGTCTTAGTTAGCTTAACGAACGAGACACGTGTAAATGTTCTGCAACTTCTGTATCCATTTTCACATCGATTTCAAATTTTATCGACTACAATCGTGACTGTAATGTCTCATTACAGTGCCAATGGTATTTCCAAGTGCGTGTGTGTGTATATATTATGTAACACACATATAGTAAAGATCAGTCATAGTGTAGTAGGTCGTAAAATTCGTTTTGGCGTCAGTTACGATCCTATCAAATCAGAAATGTATAGTGTCAAATCAGAGATTAATTAACTTTCATATCGAACATTGTTTTTGTGAGATTATTGACCAAAAAAATGTTATATTAGACTGTACACCCTGTATATACTGTATGTGCATGTATATATAAAAGTACATATTCTATGTCTAAGGTGTCCAAATAATTTCGTGAACCACTGTACGTTCGAAAGTGAAGGATGATCCAGAAGAAGAGGAACATTCGTTCGTTTCAATTTTTTCTCCATATGACTCTTCCTCTTTCTCTCTGTTTGTTCAAGTTTCGTAGCAGTAGCTTTTTAATGAAAGGATAACAGTGTCCTTTGATGCGTCCAGGTTAAACTTAAAGCGGATGAATTTGCAAGAAAACCTGGAGAAACGAGGGTCGAGATGACGATACTTTAAAGTTGGCCAAGTTTAAACAGGCTTGAAGATACACTTTCCATGCAACCTTGCATCTTCCCAACGAGCAAGTTGCAAACAAAATTCCTTAATTACTTAAGCGAACCTGCCATTGAATCGCTGTAGAGTCACCAAGGACGCAGCTGATAACTTACTACGTTTTTCTTTGCCTATTGATATCGATTCGTCAGGCTAAACCGTTCTAGTCGAGTTCTATACACTGGAGGAATGTAGATTTTTTTTTGTAGATTTTATAAATTTTTCGAATAATCGACAGAAGAACGAATATCTTCGTTGATACTCCAAACGAAAGCTGAACGTAGAGTAAAGGCGATTCTTTTCCGAGTAGTCGAAATCAATGATTTTTCCGTGCAGCGAGTGATTTTTCAAAAAGAAAATAATCTTTTTACGGGAAATCTTTTTAAGTTTCTTTAATGTAAGAAGCATATAAACTGATGTATAAATTTGTGTAATTTTTATTTCCAATACTTTCCTTCTATATTTTATATAAGGTGATAATTCTATAATTTACGAGTTCATTTAATTTTTATCGTATCTTCGGTATAAAAAAAGGTGAGATATTTTAACGAGAAATTGTACACTGTTATTCTTTAATTGCAAGACTTGAAATAAAATTTCAGCTATCCGTTGATGTTCAACTAAACTGTCTAATATTTCCGTAATTCCAGCCATTAATATCAATGAAATCTGCAAAATTTCTAGCAATTTTCTTTTATACCAGTTACAACACGTTATATTGTGCTTGCACTTTATTGGATTTACCAGTTTTATACTCATTAATTTCGTTATTCGCATCATCATACATTACATGATATAAGGCGCTGCACGTTAAATTTTAGATGAAATTTGCAACTTATAAGCGGCTCAAGAATGGAGAATGTAAGGAACAGTACGTAACCTCAGGAGATAGGGAACTTTCGAGAAAAAATTCATTCGTCGACAGCTTCAAAGACTACACCTGCGTCGAAAGCTATTTGCAAAATTAATCAAGCAAATTCTACTTTGAGTTTAAGTTTGAGCACTTGATCCTTTCTGAAGGAAACGATGTATGAAATTAACGCTCAAGTATAATAGTTCCCTTCGTTTCTTCTAAAATATTCTACGGGAAGATATTACCAATCGATAATTTGTCAAATATACAAGGTGTCCTTTTAGTTCCTTCGATGAATAATAGTAGCATGATTCACAAATATAAATACGAAAGATATTTTACGTGATATTTATATCCACCGATTAACTGTAACAGTTTTCTTTCGAAATTGATATGGAAATATTTCATAGCGAAAGCTGGATTTATTACGAAAATTATTTCAACAGAAGGAATACGATACGATAATCTATCGCTATCGCTATAATCGATCACTGTAACGTAAGAAAAATAAAAAATACAAAAAATTCATCGTTATGCTTATAGTCAAATTAGTATTTCTCTCCCATTTTCACTGATAATTTCTGCTTATTAGCAGAAACGAAAGACACTGTGTATGTCGTGGCGAGTAGAACGAAAAGGATTAATTGATCGGCGAAACAGAAATGGAAGTATCAAAGACGGAAAGAGAAATGTCAAACAACGCTGAATTGTTTTCCTGCTGGAGAGTCAGAGTAAAAAATGGCGAGGCCGATCACACCACCTGGTCACAATCGATATTTACTCTCAATTGTTGCTTCTGTTCTACTGACTTTCCTAGCGAAGTCATCATCACGCACCTGTATCTGCATGTTCCTTAATAACTATCGATAATTTCGTGGACAGTCAATGTTCCAGGTTGGCAAACGTCCCAATGGAAGAAGCAATTGTTCCAGAGCAAAAAGAAACCTGATAAGGGTGATCGATCGCGCGTGACACCACTGGAACGTAGGAAGAAAATAATTCACGATTAATCGATTAATTATGTGGCTCAATCATTCCTGTACAATTGACAAGGCTGCTTTTCTTTACAACAGAGGATACAATAAATTTATATATTGAAGAGCACTGACGTTTTTGATGATAGATAGGCCACAGAAAACCACCCAAACAATTCTATTTGATGTTCGATCCAAATAAAAATTTCGACAAATATGATTGCTACATATGAGTATGTCGCACGAGTATATAACGTAACTTACAATTAATCAAATTTGTTAATCGAGGAATTCACCACTCGTATTGTCAATCATTTGTGCATAGTAATTTCTTTATTCAGTTACGTTATTCTGTTCTCGTTTCGTTTTTCTTGTCTTCGAAATTCTTGACTATAGAAGTTTCTGGTAGAAGAAGGATCCGGTTAACAGGTTAAATAGCCTAATAATTCACAATGCTACACCATTTGTTTCTCATTCCATCAAAGGATACGATAAATATATATCGAACGATAGGGAGAGACTTTTAGAGCATAGATAGAACGAAAAAACTACGATGAATTTGGAATAAAACCATGAGAACAATCCCGTGGTAACAATTCTGTTTGATACTCGATCTAAGTTAGAATTTCGGTAGATTCGGTTGGAACGAAGCTCAATTCAGAATTTCATCGGCGCATCTCGCGTATACGTGTATATTTCGCGGACGAATGAACGCCGCGTTCCTCTGACCCGACTCTCTGCTGCCGAGCGGAAATCACAATTAATTCGACGCGTCGAGCGTAACTGAATAAAACGTCCTCACATTACATCGAACAACTATAACGTGTTATATAGAATTGAGCACAGTCACCGACCAGATTCACGAGGTTCAGTAACCCTCTGCTGATTCGACATCCTGCTGAAACGTTCAACCTTCTGTCCGCCCGGACACGTCTCCTTCTACTAAAACGCTTATCCGCGTATAAAACAGTTTCACGCACTTAAGGAAAAGCCATCACTGATGAAACGATACGCAGGAAATCGACAGTATCCGGAGACATTTTCGAAACATCCAACAAAGAGACGCAAATCCAATTCAGAATGTTCCGCGAATCCGATCAAAGCAGCTCGCGGCCACTTCGTCTGACCAAACGTCCAGCCGTACTACTTCGCGAGTTGCCTTCTTCGAATAAGATCGAGACACGTTGAAATCACGCGATCGAACGCCGACAAACCATAAACAACTATTGAGAAACAATTTACCGGGTCAGCTGGATTCGATATCAACCGGTGGAATAGCGACTGGATCTTCTTCTATCTGACGGAAAGCGTGTGTGTGTCCTCTCCTTCGTGCGCTTGATACGTGCGTCGCTCACCACGTACTATTTGTCTCTGTTTTCCGATATATCGCCACTCTAACCGTGTTCCAAGCGTGTTCTAAACGTTCTTTTATCGTGCGTAGTCGTAGTCTCGTCGTCTCGATTCTGCTGGCGTAGTGGCCTGGCTGCGACTAAACTACTCTCGACCGTGTATGCGCTCCCTACGCCAGGGTTCGTCTGCCACCAGAAAACGGCGATTCGTGGATCGTAGCCAGAGACAGAGGGTGGTGGTCGAATCCCGTTGGTAGGGTGAACGGAGTCGCTCATCGACAAGCAAGACGGAGAGGTATCTATTCCGTTTTTCCAACGATAGACGAAGACAAAGCTATCGGGTATGTACGAGTGTTCGCCATCAGTAACATTGTGTGCGTTCTCGCGTGTACGTGTAATGGGTGAACCGCGAGGTTAAACGAAGAAGGACAGAGAACGAGTATGCGTGCGTCGCAACAGGTTACTCTCCCCTTCGATACGCTCCTGGAATCCTCCTCGACCCTTTTTCCCTCTCTATCACCGCGCCTTTTCTTCGACCTTCTCTCCTCGTATTCTCGCTGTATCCTTGTTCCATCCTTCTCTTTCACCAGTTGCTATCGCTTCGCCGTTCCACCCCTTCGTCCAATCCCCTTCAAATTCCACCCTTAACGCCTCCTTCTCTTTTCATCCCTTGGCTTTCTTTCTTCCTCCTTTCAACCTCCCTTGTTCCGGATTACATATCCCCGCAAGTTGTTCTCTACGTTTTCGTCTATTTATTTATCTACCCCACGGTTTCTCTCACCCTTAGCCTACTTGCCTTTGTGCTCGTGCGTGTGCTTCGATCTCTCGACAACTGGAAATTTTAGTGTACACGGAACACCGGCAAGCTTGAAAGCATCAGCTTTAGCCGCGACATATGTCGAGTCATATAACGATTAATACGTTTGTTTAAACACGATCTATTATAGGAATATGAAGTAACCGAAATTCAATTTCTGAAAAATATTTTACAGCCTGGCCATCCAAGTAAACCAAATAATCCGCTCTTAGTTTACATTCACCGTCTAGCTGTATCTTGTTGAATTTTTGTTTACATCCTTCTCGTGTTAAATTTTGACGAAGACCAAGGTCGATCGTTAGAGCCTGATATAAAATCAGTCTGACTTTTTTAATTTGTTTCTTTAACTTCCCTCGATGACGAGGTGGAAGATACGTGGCGATCGAGAAATTTGACTTTCTGTTCATTGAATATCAAACATCATCGTCCTGGAATACGCGTATATCGATCCAACTATCGCTGGATAACGAACTTGACGAGAATTTGTATGGGCATTTATTACTCCACTGGCTGATGAACGTCTTTTCACGTAACCCAACCTCGTAACCCAATTTTCCAGTTGATCATTAAGCTTAATTCGCATCTGAATTTTCATACGAGCACCTCGACTTCCGTCGTCGAAGATTTCCCTTCGTAGTACTTCGCCTTTATGAATGTTTATTACGCTGTATAATCCGCTTAAGTCGAAACGTATACATAAGTGCGAAACGTCGGTGGTTTCTAAGATCAGTTTACGCGAATCACTGCGTAAGATCTGAGCGTAAGATCAATCCTTTAATGCCTTGTACTTGAAGCGTATACAGTTTATATATATATATATATGATATGATGATAAATATGATTTATATACAGGGTGGTTGGTAACTGGTGGTACAAGCGGAAAGGGGGTGATTCTCCGCGAAAAAAGAAGTCGAAAATATAGAATAAAAATTTTTCGTTTGAGGCTTTGTTTTCGAGAAAATCGACTTTGAATTTTCGCTCGGTACGCGAATGTATGAAACGAAAGAAACTTTTCGGACAACCTAATATATGTATATATACCTTGTACTTGAAATGTATACTGTTTATATATATATTGGGAGCATAATTAGAACGATGAAATTTTTTATTTTATTTCATGGAGAGTGGAAGATGTTTGGCACTGAAGAATTACGTTATATTATTTAAACTACTGGAATCTCTAAAGTACGAGATTTGTATGACAGGAATCAAAATGGACGATAAATATATGAAAAAAGGAAAAGGACTTCAGTCCATATATGTTATGAAAATTATTTATTATAAAATTTCTAAAAATTAGATTCTTAAAAATCTAGTATTATTAGAAAATTTCTAAAAATACGTCGTTGTAAATATAGAAGAATTCTGTGAAAAATTACTAATGGATCGTTCTGATAATTCCAGAGTTGGAAGAACTATCGATCGTCGATCTTGCCAAATTTATCATCGATTACTAAACATTCGCCTTGTCGAATGCTTCGCCCTGCTGAAAGTTTCATAATTTACCAAGCATTACAGCGCTCACAATGCACGTTTAATTACGTACGCTTATGTTCGTTCGTTTATCACCGACGCCGCGGTATTAATTATTACGAAAATAACGAAAGTTTATTTTCTCCTGTTGCGAGTGAACGAAATCATCTAATACATAAAGAAAAATTATTTTGAGGAAAAGAGATAAAACGATCTGTAAATATGTAACAGAAACGAACAACGAATGTCCCCGTCCAACGAATTTTTTACGAAATTTTTAAAGCGTATGGTGTTCTTAATTAGAGCTTTCGATTACCATCCATTCATTTTTTAAATCTCATTGTGCAACGCGAGAAAGATTCCAGCGCAACTATCAAACTCTATCAAATACAGTAAATAAATAAATAAATTTCACATCTCAATGTCGTCATAATTAACGTAATCATTGATATTTATTTTCCACAAGGAGTTCAAAGTATGCATTTTTTATATCTGATATGAGGAACGCGAGAAATTTTGGCGATAAATAAACAATAATTTCCTAAATCTCTTAGTCTTTAGACTAATAACAATAATAATAATAATAAGAATTTATTCTTTGTTATTTTATCACGCTATCAAAGAATTAGATTTAAATATCAATTAAGAGAATGGACAACTAACAAACGATATGGTTTCGACAAGTACAAAGGGACGATGCTTCACCGAAGCTAGATAATGAAACGAACGATGGAGCTTACGAGACGGTCTAACGAATTAATTATAATTAATCAGAGTTTATAGGGAATATTTCGAAAAATAACTTTATTTCAAAAATCAGCCCAAGTTTCCCTGGTAAACCAATTTTTCCTAATGAATATCACCGGTTCTGGGTGGCTTTGAGAAGCAATAACAGAGTGGCATATTGAATGTTTTAATACGAACAATGAACACACAAGCCCTTCTCGTGACTTTCAATCTTCGTGCCGCGGTACCAGGAAGAAAATTTCATTTTTCCAGCAAAGATTGATCCGAAGGTCAAGGGACTGAGTCAACCATCTTTTCCTACTCGAGCAAAGCAGCGCGTCAAGGTCGTGTCCTCTCTTCAGCTCGTTCTGGCTTCGTTTACAACAGAGGATAAAGTTATTAAACCTCGCGGGAAATTACAGAGGGAGGCCGCAATACCGGCGACTCGAAAATTTCTCCGCAGAAGTTATCACTAATTTCGCGAGCCACTTATCACTGGCAACGATGAGTTTAAACGATTTTTCAAGCAACATCACGGCAACCCGTAAAAGTAACGCAACTGTTCTCGAACGAGAACACTTCTGACGAAGCAGTCAAGAGTAAAGGAACGTAGATAGGTAGCTCGTCTGGTAATTTTATAATCGGCCCCCGCGCGTCCTTTTATCCGGAACTGTATCGCTCAAAACATTCTCGTTTTAATTACGAAGTTGGAAACAGTTGCGATAGAGTGATTAAGAGGTATCATGCAAAATCCTGCCACTCTGGAAATTCTTGACACGGGAATGATGTTTGTTGTAGCGGGGCAACTCTGATTTAGTAATTCTATAAGTTGGAAGTTTCTTTAACTTTCTATGTATTAAGTATATGCTTTCGGAGTGTTTAACTTTCTTTTAACTTGTCAGAATGGCAAATTGATTTTTAATCTTCTGCTCTTGTAATTATTGAAAGCATTCGAATGGCCTTTTGGCAAAATTGATTGGAATTTTGATTTCTACCGAGTCCAAGACACGATTATACTTATTTACTTTTTATTATACTACTTGTTAAATTAACTACATTTCTTGTAATATTAATTACAATCATAATCTGTTTCATAAGGGACTTGTGCTTCTTTCGAAAAGTTTAAAATATATAAATCTTTGCATGAACGTATGACATTGATTAAATATCTGTCTGGACCTACGGAATCCAACTGTGGGGAACAGCAAGTAATTCCAACATTGAAATACTTCAACGCTTCCAATCGAAAACGCTAAGATTCCTAATAAATACACCCTGGTATGTCACCAACGAAGTAATACATCGCGACCTCAAGATACCCATAGTCAAAGAAAAAATAACAAAATATAGCAATAGATATAGCAAAAGAGTGAACAAACATCGAAACCCCCTAATTACTAAATTACTTAATACGTCGCACCAGATCCGCAGGCTAAAAGAACACTACCCGTTAGACCTAAGCACAAGATTTAACTAGATATTTGTATTAAGTAATATTTACTTATTTATAATACTTATTTATAATTATACTTATCTATGATAAGCATTAACTTATTATAAATATTATAAAGAGAAAGTTACTGAAAATTCTCAATGCGAGAATTGATTGTAAATTACTAATAAATAAAAAAAAATTGATTAAATATATTTTTATTAGTTATTTTATGGCTCGCAATAAAGAACTTGAAACTACAGCTGGAAAATTCGACAAAAGATTCAATGTAATCCATTTTTTGCACAGCCAAAGTTTGTACTCCAATCTGGCGTATTATTAACATTGTCTTGTTAAAGTTTACGGTATTAACATGTTTTCAGTATTATGCGGAAACATAATGACCCTGTTGAAACGGTAGAAGAAGGTGTTACTTGAGAAACTCGAAAGAAATTACCATTGAATTTCTACGTTTTTAATCTTCCTACTGAAATTAACTTCCACGCGAAACACCGCTTGGAACGTTCCGCGTACTTCAACCGGTGACATAATCGGTACATGGAAACGAAAAATTTCAAACAACGAGATTCAACAAAGAAACAACTTTCTGTCACAATTACTCCTCGTATGAAGTGCAAATATTATTCGATCGCAGTCGAGTTTCCCTTACACGCACTTAACAGAAATGTACGGTTTAATTCTTCGCGAGTACGCTGTTCAATGAAAATCCACAGATCTGTTCGCGACAAATTAAACGCTCTAGCAAGAAGCCTGAAATTTTCTTTCCAATAAACGACAAGTTTTATTAAAGTCGGTAATTTATTTCTACTTCACTGGGAATCGATATTAAATTTATCGAAACGCGTGAACATCCAATAGCATTCATCGGAATAAAAATCCACGTGTATAAAAATCACAGAGTTAGCTTCCTTGCTGGAATTATAGTACGTCAATGGCAGGTTACAGCAGAGAAATCGTCCGTAACAAATACGCCACGTATCCGACCAATCTTTCCAGCGGACAACTTTTCAATCCTCCTTGAGACTCCACGAACTTGCTAAAATCACCGAGGTCCACCGAATGGAATTTCATTGCAACGACTCTGTTTCCCTGATTTCCACGATTGCGATCGAAAGACGAGGAATTTCTTCGATCGATTCTACGGCAAACAGAAAAAGAAAAATCCTGCTCTCAGTCGGAATCGTTTCGATTCGGTGCGCAATACAACGTATGCGCTTCACGTGTAACCTGTGCATGTTTACGCGAAGTATGCCGTGTCTCGATTCTTTCGCGCTCATTCCCAACTACGCTTTTGCATTATAGATCATCGTGTCTCGTCGTACTTACCCTGTTGTATGGAATTTTAAACGAGAAACTTCCGTCACCCGGCCCTGTCGTAATCTACATTTTCAACTTTTCATCGATCGATAGCGGAAGATGTGGAAGGGTAGAAAACGAAGAACGACAGAGAAGCAAAATAGACGGTTTCGGAATTGTCAATGTCTCTTATGCACGATTAGAGATCGGTATATATATATATTTCTAAGGAAATAATGGTTGCACAGTATTTTCTATTTTACATTATTTTGTCGAACTACGTATGATCCATTTTGTTCTATCAAGATAAAGATCACAATGTTCATCAGATTAGGTTTGCGTAAAGATGCGTCGTTGTAAAAGACGTGTCTGTAAAAGAAAGACGCTTTTCGGACAATCTAATATATTAGGTCGTGCGAAAAGTTTCTTTCGTTCTATAAGGAAATAATGGATGCACAACATCTTTCGTTTTACATTATTTTGTCGAATTACGTATGATCCATTCTGTTTTATCACGATAAAGATTACAACGTTTGATAGACAAGGTTTCATGTTTGTATAAAGATGCGTCGTTGTAAAAGACGTATCTGTAAAAGAAAGACACTTTTCGGACAACCTAATATATAAATAAATTTCGCCAGATACTGCGGCGACTGGTCCTACGTAAAAAATAAATATACAAGTAATAATAATAATAATAATAATAATAATAATAATAATAATAATGATAATAATTTAAAGCGAAATTTGCTTCAGTTCCCGGTGGATCGACTCGGTTCTTGATAGACGATCGTGCTGCATGCACGTGATATGTTGTTGTCCCTGGTCAGGTTCTTTACGTAAACTGGAAAATTTCATTACTTTTAGAAGAACGAACGATAGTCTTTAATCGATACTTGCCATTTTATTAAATAAATGTCGTTTTCTTGCGACAAGAATCCACCGATTTTGGTCGATGACTTTTTTTTTATAATAAATTATATATTGGCTTAATAATTTCTTTTTCCTGTATTTGTTTTCTTGGTGGAGGTAATTTAATTTTATTGGCTTCGTTCTTTTCTTTTTCCTGTCCTTTTCTTGCAGAATATAAAGATTCTTTCGTAATATGTATTTATGAAAGGAATCTACAAAAGGATACTTTTATCTGTTTCTTCAATCTCATTACACGCTAACAGCGTTTCCTTTTGTCGCAAACTTAGTTTAACTTTCGCGAACGTATATTTTCGCAGCAAATGAGAATCGATTTCTAATCTATATATATATATATATATATATATATATATATGTCGGAGATGAAAAAACATCGGGGCCTTTCTTTTGGAATTTTGGGAAGATTCCCAATACTTTAGTCTAGAATTTTTATCATAGCTGCACTTAAATAATAAAACTTAGAAGTAATTGTTTATGATTTAATCCGATTATGTTTGCCCGAGATTTATGACAGTAGGTTTGGGCTCGAAGTGACACATCTGGTCGCTAAACGTAGCCACGGTCACGGGATGGACGTTTTTACCTAACAGAAGTATGGGGTAGTTGTATAACTCTCCCTAAAAATATAGTTTCTTTTTTATTTGATAATTTACATTCACAATTTGTCCAATTTGGACATTTGGTGAATTTTTTTAGCTGTTTGATTATCGTGTGGGTGGCTACCCCCAGCGGGATACCATCTTCGTGTTTGTTAGATTATATCCTTCGTGAGATCTGCTGGGTGTTTTCTAAAAATATAGTTTACCCGAAGGGTACACAGAGGTACAGAGAAGAGTACATAAGTGCAGTTCCACTTGGATTGAGGGCAGTTTGTTAAGTTCTACTTGTACTGTGGACAAGTAAGTTGAGTTACACTTGAGTTGTGGACAAGTAAGTTCAGTTCGACTTGGACTTTGGAAGAAAACGCATTTGCTATCCCGTTGACCGTGGATTCGTTATTGAATCTAAGATCATTGTAATTAGCATCTCGAGTATCTAATCGCCACGGTTATTTGTCAAATTCTGTAATATTCATATTTGTACCATTAAATATCATCTATATTGTGTAACAACAATGGCTAATCCAAATGAAGATTCATTACACGCCCCTAACCCCAATGAGAACTAGACATATATATTTATATCAGTTATCCACGAGATTAGCTCTGTTTATCTTCGCTATCTTATTATATCGTTACTTCTTCCTTGTTCATCGTAAAAGTAGCTTGATTTCGTCCAACAATTTTTCTTTCATTTTCATTTATAGAATATAAGAATTGTTCATTTCTAAAAGATTTATGAGGAAACGCCTCTGTTTGTCTCTCTGATGCTGTGGTAATAAATGGTAAAAGAAAATCGGGAAAAAATGCGTTGAATGACCTGTGGTTACGACCACCAGAAAAGTAAATACGAACACGTGTCGTCCGGGAAACAAGTTCACTGTGCAATTCCTTTCCACTTCGCTTTCATTTCCACTGCTTCTTTTACTTCTCCGCATCGAAACGTTTCAGGCTACGATTTGCGTGCTTTGCTATCGGAACTTTTGTTGCGAGAAGCAACTAGTGGAGTTACAATAGCGCGAGAAGAAAGCCCAATACGTGTTTGAATAAGCAGATCATAAATGAAAAATGTTTTTTTCTACGAAAAGAACCGTACTACTGTTCCCACTGATTGTAAAATAAGGAACGTTTCACTAATTGTTAAATGAATTTCAGGATTATTTATGATATTATTTATGATATTATGATTTATGTGCTCTATTTTATTATTCATTTTTATAAAACGATAAATAACTTAAATAATCTTTTAAATAATATTCGGACATGTTTTCTATATCTATATTATGAAATTTCATAATATAATTATTCCTGATAATAATAATAAGGTAATTCAATTATTTCTATAAATAAAATTAAAAAGATAAATAAATTCTCGTTTAAATTATTTTTATTAGAGGAATTCTCATTCTATTTTATTTGCTTAATTAATAAAATATCGAAAAAAAATCAATTAAATTTGTTTTTTTTTCTTAGTCTAATTGATATGAAGCAACCATAGCGAAGACTATTCCTTTCTTTTCCAATCGGTAGTTATAATTTGTAAACAAATTATGAAGTAAAAATTAAGTTGCAGAAACTACATAAAAAACACATAAGTACATTTGCTGGTTTAATGATAAGGATCATTCAAGTTATAATACAAACAAGATATTTCATTCGGTATTTCGAATTATTCGTATATAAGCTATATATACGTGTATATATAACAATATATATATAGCTAGAATCTGGCTTATACAAGGTTTATTGCGTTGTTCTCTGCCGATTAAGAAAAAGCACCGGGTCCGATTAAAATGCAAATTCCAGTGAATCGAGGTTCCTTGGCGTAGCAAGGATCAAGTAATTTCTTATTAGTGGTAGCGCCAGGTTACGCGAAACATTAACCTGATTATGAAGTGAAATTCGTGGAATAAACCGCGCAATATAAAACCGTACATTCTGTCTTGATTATACGATTCACGCCTCCCAAATGATCATCTTCCAATTATGTTGCCCAATTATACACTCAACTATTTTTTAATAAACATATTTTTACGATATTAAGTTATTGATATTATCGGTATACAACAGTCCTATGCAATGTTAATTATTACGAGATAGACAGGGCGTCTCGATTAAATTGGAACATTTCATTTATCTTCAATACAAGACGACCTATGATGACCTATGGCATTATAGCCTTGAAACGACTATAGACATTGAAATATCGATGTTTCGATTACCCCTTTCAGACACATGTAAAATGCTCTTCAGCAACTTTATTTCTTTCTATACGTCGTAAAATTTTTACAACATCGTAGGTATCGAAATAGACCTTCTTGTCATTATTGTAACGTGTGTTGCAAATAAAATGTAAATAATATTTAATAAGATGTAACGCAAATAAGAAATACTTGTCTATTTTGAAATATCGTATCTCGAGTTTGTGCGATTTTTTCGTCGTTCACTTATAAAATTATCAATGCGAAGATTAGGAAAAAAAAAAGTAAAGAAATTGTATTTTTTCTACCTAACCGAGCCAACTTCGAAATATCTCCGATCATCTGCGTCAGCTTGTGAAACGAGAACGTAGAATTGCCACGTGCTATCAAGAAACTGTAAACGTATTACTACAGAAACAGAGTTACGATCAGAAACGATAAAAAAAAAAATTACGCCCGATAAAACTACGTCTGTGTACGAGCACGCGTACGTGATATGCTTCTGGCCGCGATTCTTTATTAATACCTGAAAACACGGCAGCTTCGACGATACAAATTCCACGAGATATGCCGGCCACCTACACGCGTCAATTTTTTAAACGCAACATCCTCTAATGGATGTATTGGCTTGGCAACTAAGTGATTGCGGATGTTGTCAATACTACCTAATGACAAAATCCGCAATCACTTAGTTGCCAACCCGATACATTTACCAATACACCATTGGGCGAAATTCAAATTTCCATTGACTCGAGCTGAAACACGTTCACGTTTTTTTTTTTTTATTTATTGTTTGTTTACATTTTACAATTTGTCCATTAGGACATTTGGTAAAATATTATAATTTAAGTTTTGATAAAATATAGCATGTGGATGGTTACCCCCAGCGGGACTCCATCTTCCAGGTTGTTTATTTTTCTATTATGAAGTCTGCAGGGTGCTTCTTCTTCAGTCTTCTTTCTATTATTGTTTTATTCGTTTCGGCAACCAGCTGATTTGGGACGTTCACGTTGATACATATTTCCATTACGTCTAGATATGGTGATTTGAAGAAGAAGAAACTTAAATTAACGTAACGATATTCCTTTCGTATTTTCTTTTGTATTTCGTACAAATCACCATATCGATAGTCTATTTCCATGAAACGTGAAATACCGTTACTTCTGTTAGTTTCGCAGCATAGAAACCTAGAATCCGCTATTTACTAGACTAAGCTCTGCAAGACTCTATATTTTTGAAAAATTTTCTCCTTGTTTTTTGTCAAAAGGCAATATCACGGGTGGAGCTGTCGAGGAAATAATAAAAATTCCGGAATCTATCCGGCCCAGGCGAATCCCTGTATGCCACCTTTTCGCCATTCGTACTGTGTACGCGGCGTTTCGAAGGCACGATATCTATCGTTGTGGAGCGCTGTATCGATCCACATTCCATATTCTGGATTCCCGGTTGGAACGGCCAGTTTCTGTATCTGCGCGCGTACAGGTAGACGCGATAAAGGAGATTACGAATTTCGTTAAATTACACAGCGAACCGGATGAATTTTAAAGGCAGGGAAAAATAAAAGCAATGGCGATATGTTTCTCTGCGGTTATCTTTCTGTATCCTTGCCGAGTCCATTTTCCCGAGTTACATTCGCAACGATCGGTACTTGTAAGCGGACTTCGTCGAATCGAAAAGCGCAAGGTCATACGTAAGCTGCGCACGAGCGACGAGTCTTAATCGGTTTATCGTGCGAAATTTCCATGAATTGAGCGCAATATAGCGTAAGTTAATAGATTTTCGCGAGAAGTTCGAGCGTCAAACTGGTGGACGCAACGCGAGGAGTAAATTGTTGCTCTGTTCCTCACTGCCTCGAGAACATGGATTTCCTTGGTGTGCCATTAAATGCCCGTGAACAACCGTCGTTTGATCGATCGTTCGAACAGAAACTTCGTTTGTCCCACGGCAAGGAGTATCATTTTTCGTTCAGATTCGACGAGAAAATAATCCTTGTGCAATAAGAAGCAATTAAAAGGTGTTAGTTATTATCGAAATTCGTGTATAATTGTTTATTTCTTATTATTAAATGAATTTTGTGTTATTATTATTATTATGAATTATAATGACTCGTTAATTTGAATGTAGAATTATTAGCAGAATTTTAAGCTGCGGAAAGTTTAAGGTAGCAGGAAAAAATTTAATTTCAATCTTTGGTTAAATTTATCCATTTCAAATATATGAGAAAGTATGGTATTTTTAATATTTAATAACAAGTAAAATAATAGATAAAGAATTTATGTATTTTGAGTTGAATTGTGTAAAGAAATTCTGTTGTAATATCCAGAGTCGAAAAGTAAATATCGATCATCGATAAAGGGAGAAGCGAAAATGAGGAATATGTGTTTCTTTTTCATCGTTGGTACTTTAGAACATGGAATACAAAACACAGGCTAGATAATCAACGGTAAATATAAAGTTCCATAAGATGGTAAGTCCGTACTTTCTACCTCGTCTGTGCCTTCAATCCTCAAGACAGTCCTCTGTGGTAGATTTTATAACCAATAAGTGATAAGAAGGATATCAACGTTATCATTAGAGAAGCAACATAAAATACTGACAATCTGTTTTACCTACATCGAAACGACAAGTTCTCTCTAAGAACTTATCGATTACTTAAAATCTTTACCGACCCTGCTTTGTCGGTATTTTCCTAAACAGTTTCATAGGTATGTACTTTATCCACGGAACAAAACGAGGAATGAAATAAAATGAAATGACAATTAAATTTAAAAAATGAAACGAAAATTGAAATAGAATTAAAAGATACAAATCAAATTAAAATAATTAAACATCGATTGCTTATCAAGAATTCTATAAATATTAAAAAATTAAAAATTATCGGAATGCCTAGAATCAAAGGTGATATAATTCTATTAGAAATTTCATATTTATCGATACTGTACCAATAAACCCTAAATACGTATTACAATTAAAACATTCGCGATGCTCTTTGCAATTAAATTTCTGTATGTACATACTGATTAAAATAAATATGCTCTACTAGCGAGATTTTCCGCTGACACATATGTGGATTTCTCTGTAACAACGAAACTACATGCTAACAAGCTGACACGTGCACAACAGCCACGTGGCTGTTATTAACGAGTCTAAAAATTATTTTTGACGAGTGACCTCCGTACGCGCTGTCTCGGAAAAACATTCTTTACGAGTTTTATAAATGAATTGACGTACGCTTTATTTTATTATACGATCGTTTTCCTTTTTCATCATTATTTTATAGGAACGTAATTTAATTTATTACACTTTTATTTTATTACACGATCGTTTTCCTTTTTCATCATTATTTTATAGAAACATAATTTAATTTATTACACGATCGTTTTCCTTTTTCATCATTATTTTATAGAAACATAATATAATTACAGTTTAGCAAAATATTTGTCTATATTTTAAGCATACTTTTCCATAATAGATCAAAATACTGGTACTTTTATATCATATAATTTTATATTACATAATATCGACGATACTAAATTAAATGTTTGTTTATATTAAAAACGAAGACACTTTTATCAATTTATAACTAACAACAATAAATGGTTAAAAAATTATTTCACGAATAAATTGTACGAATACGAGAAACCATCCGGCATCAATCAAACACAGCAATTTTTAAAGAGCAATTGTTAAAGTTATCCTAGATAGCTTTGATCTTAACGGAACGCGCATGACATGGCATTGAAACAATTATACCTTCGCATCGTACAAACAACCAATTTTCCTTAAATTAGTAGCCGACTGTTAACTAATTAGCAGAGCATGTAGTTCAATTGATAGCAGCTACTAATAGGATTTCGAACGGTTATGGTACGCGCTATGCAACGAATCATTATTACCAAATCCGCGTAGGTAATCATTTCTCATCGAGTCGTGAATTATTCGACTGTTTTTTAAAGAAAAGTAATTTTAATTTAATTTAAAAAGAAGTAATTTTAATTAAATAAAAGTAAGTAATAAATTTTTAAATAAAAGTAAGAAATAACACAATCGTAAAATTTAACGCATAAAGAATTGGAAGAATTTACAAATTGAACGTTTTTCCATTTTTCTGTAGAAACCGGAAAAGCCTAATTAGAATGTTGTGGATGCAAGCTAATTTTTCATGCATCCAGTATGTTAGTCGATCGATATGTTAGCGTTTGAGAATATGGCAAACTATAATGTACATGTAATGATGTATGTGTTCCGGACAAAGAATAGACGGGTGTATTACTGCACTGAAAGTAACGGCTCATGCTATTAAGCTAATATAAACAGTTGGGTAATTACGCAATGGTTCCGAACGGTTCCAAGTGTGTTGACGTTGGTCAAATAATACCGAGAACATTAATTAATGGTTAATTTTTTTGCACGTCGAGTGATCTAACTGCGAGTGAATTAAGAACAGTGTCATTAAAGATCTATTACTCATCGATTGGTCGATAAATTGACGAAACTTTCAGTCATCTTTCTACATCTAATTAAATCAACACGATTTATATTTTAAATTACGTTAAAGAATATAAAATTGGATATGGAAAATGCCAATTTAATGCTATCATTTAGAACTATTTGATTTTTATAATATTTATTAAAAGTACTTTATGATTATTGATTACTGCAGATTGGGAGGAGAAGAGGAAACTATTTTACAAAGTATTCTGTCTAATCAGTCTAATTAATTTTAAATTACGTTAAAGAATATAAAATTTGGTATGGAAAAATGCCAATTTCATGCTATCATTTAGAATTACTTGATTTTTATAATATTTATTAACGGTACTTTATGATTGTTGATTACTGCAGATTGGGAGGAGAAGAGAAAACTATTTTACAAAGTATTCTGTCTAATTAGTCATAAAATTTGTCTACCTAAAGTAGTAAGTAGAAACTGAAATTAAAATGAATTGTACCATTGTACGAAACGCCGTGTCTGACTAATCACAAGCTTATCTACTTAAAGTAGAATTGTATTAACGAAGCTTCGCGTCAGACTACTTAAGACTTAACATAAGTAATGGAAAATAAGATTAAGAAGAATTGCACTAATGAAGCTCTGTGTCTGGCTGGTCACGAGATTTATCAACTTGAAAGTTTACGTGGTATTTTAAAAGTTTCTTTTTACAAAATTAAGAGAATTATATAAAAATATAATTGACAAATATTCTCGTAAATTTATCATACAATAATATAAAGAAGTCAAATTTCTTATTTCTTATTAAAAATAAAATGAAAAGAGAGATACTTTTCGATCCTTTTGTTAAGCCAAGTTTTGTCTTAAGGGTATGAAATTTCGCATTACTTGAAGTAATATTTCAAATTACGCGATATAGCATCTACATAGTTATGAAACTATCCCACGCAATTTTGTGCCATAGATATAAGTTAGGGGAAACTTACTTATGCGTGGCATTTAACGTGCTAGATCGCATCAAACTTACATATAGAGTATATAGCCAACCTATAATACCTGGTATATCGATGATATTCTCGACATGTGATGAGAATAAATCTTAATTAAGCGGAATAGACGGTTATAAAAATTAGCTACTTCAATTAACTAGTCATTAATAATTTCGTAAATATTAGAATTAAATATTCAAAATAAATTAACTATACTTTTTCATATTGATTAATAATTCGATATTTTTCACTGAACATTCTAAAAAGATATCAATCCTAAGAAAAAGGAAATTATAAAACTGTCCAAAATTCTAAATTTTACAAGATCAAACAAATCACTACAAAAATTTAATATTGTAACAATTATGACTCGAATCGGAAGAATGTGCGCAACATATTTTTTAATTTATCGCGTTAATCTACGAACAAATATCCCGCGATAAAAATATGTATAAAATCAAGCGTACGATTTATAAAATTTATGAAATAAAAGAGCTGGAAAAAAATTTCTATTTTCCTATATGACAAGGCAACTTCGTAATTTTTATTCGAGGCACGTATAGCCATTCATATAGAGAAGCATATCTTACATACCGTAGTCTGCACTGCATGATAATTCTTCTGCTGTTTTCGCCAACAATTGAGCACGTGTGACGCGGAGGCGTCGTGACAATGCTCGGAACAGCCTTCTTGTCGTGTTTCCGACTTCTTCGTGCCCGGTGGATCTGGCCAACGATCCAGACTACTCCAGTATTTTCCCTTTCGTCTTACCGCGTAATATCGATACACCACTATCGTCATTGCGACGAACAGGGCTAAACCAGTTCCAGCGGCGGCCCCGAAGATCGCCGAGGAAACCATATCTTCCCTCTTTTCTTATCGCACTTCTCGCTCGATTTTTCCTCCTTTCTGAACCGTTACCGCCAGTTAGATTCCCTTCAGCTTGAGATCTGAAAAAGGTTGGTTCCATTAGAACGAAAAAGGAAGCTTCCAAGACTAGTTTGATTGGATCGTACTCGTTGTCACGTTATACTTTTCTACTTTTTCTTCTGGAAATTCGTTAGCATTATTGCTACCGAAACATAGTACATTTTTAAGAGATTTCTCTGCGAAATTACGTGACACGTGCAGCGTGTTCCTGCCTCTTGCAATCTTAGAGATGAAAGTTTATTTGTTCGAGAATGATTTGGAATGATTTGGATAGATACTAAGTCTCACATTTATACGATTTGAATCGTACGATATGATATATCGTAACGAAATTTGGAATATACGCTGATATAGGTTTATCGAATAGAAAATTACTTTATGTCTAAATACAAGTTGGAAATCTACAATAAAATTCTTTCACTTAAAGTCTGAACGAATTCATAGGTATTTTGCCAAGAATTAATCTACACATTCAGTTTTCACGGAAAGGAGGGATCAATTAAAAAGATTATGCTCTACATTTTTAACCGATTTTGCACCATGTGTTCTTCGCGTCACATTTTGTGTATTTAGCAAGAGTATCCGAAGCTTCGGATAATAAAAGGATAAAGAGGGTGGAACACGGTTTCCCACTTAAAATTATCATTAAGCCGCTATGAATTAAATCACCGTAAAATATCCCCAGCTACTTCACTGCTCTCCACACGTATTCAGGTATATATTTCTTTTTAAACTTTTCAACCTCATGCATATTTATTCCATGTTGCTCCTGGAATCGTCCGAATGATCGGCGTTCATTTTACTAACTTGCTTCGGGGAAGAATGAACATAGCATGGGAATTGCCGAAGTGTGCCGAGGCTCCAAAGGTCAAAGTTTATTGGTCAACATCAACTACGTGAGGGAAAAAAAGGAAGAAGTAAGAACGATGAAAAAAGTTTAATACGCGTGCCAACATATTATACATTTCGCCGTAATCGTTGCGTTACGATCGCGTTTACGGTGGTCTTCTATGCGCGGCCGACCATTTAACGCGAATGAAGGAAAACGATCCTGTCGAATCCGACAGTAAACTTTCGAACCGTCCTTCTTTTCCCTGCTTTTATTTGCCACACAAACCGAATTCGTGCGTCGAAGAGGCAACGAGAAAGGAAAGAAGAACAGAATTATATCTTTGTTTTATGGTGTTATTAATAAGATCATAATCGAGGAGAGTGATATAAATTGCGTGAATAAATTGCGATAGAAGAAGAATTTCGAGATATTTAATAGACTTTGTGATATAATATCATTGTTTGTTCCAATACACTGCTAATTGGTTTATGAGAACAGCCCTGTCTTTATGCGTTAATTGATGCGTTATATTAATGAAAGTAATTGAATTTAAATATCATCCATTTTTCTGGAGTTTTGACATTTTAATTATGGATTACTTAAATCCTCTAAAACAACTGTAAACGAGCAATAATGTTAATAAGAATTTCTTTAGGTTTAATATTGTTAGTGTATGTATAGGTATACATATATTCTTTCGATGCTCGCTTGAGTCAACGGTTCGATAAAGAATGAAGGAGACACCCTTAGGTGTCTTTCTTTTCTTTCCTATGAAAACCTATGAAAACTGAAACCGAATGACGAACGTAGAAAATTCTTTGCGAGAGAAAAATTTTGCTGAATTTTATACAGACGTCTATAATGATATGTTTATGTATATATGTATATAACATATACATTTACATATACATATATAGATATAAAACGTACAAATATACATATACAAACATATGTATATATTTGTATGTTTGTGTTGTGCACTTAATCCTAATTGTAGATATCTGTACAAAATTCAACAAAATTTTCTTCATTGAGGAACATGTATATGTAGATATATAACGTACAAATATACATAAAAAGACATATGTATATATTTGTATGTTTGTGTTGTGCACTTAATCCTAATTGTAGATATCTGTACAAAATTCAACAAAATTTTCTTCATTAAAGAACATATATATGTAGATATATAACGTACAAATATACATAAAAAGACATATGTATATATTTGTATGCTTGTGTTGTGCACTTAATCCTAATTGTAGATATCTGTAGAAAATTCAACAAAATTTTCTTCATTAAGGAACATGTATATGTAGATATATAACGTACAAATATACATAAACAGACATATGTATATATTTGTATGTTTGTGTTGTGCACTTAATCCTAATTGCAGATATCTGTGCAAAATTCAACAAAATTTTCTTCATTAAGGAACATGTATATGTAGATATATAACGTACAAATATACAGAAACAGACATATGTATATATTTGTATGTTTGTGTCGTGCACTTAATCCTAATTGTAGATATCTGTACAAAATTCAACAAAATTTCTTCATTAAAGAATATATATGTTTCTATATAAATGTAGATGTATCTAATATATATGTATATCTTTGACTAGCCGTTCATTTCACAACCATTGTATGAATTTAATTATCGTATAAATGGTTAAAAGTTATGGACTAGCGTGGAAATTAGTGTGTCCTCGTTATCGCTCGAACTTCAGGGATCTGAGCTTCTATCTCGTGCCATCCATTTTCGTCATTGAATCGTGACGCTCATCGTGCAATTTCCCAGTCGAGTAGAATCAACAGCTTTGTCCGGCACGCACATGCACAATCCGACAACGCAGGGCTTTTGGCAAGCTCGTTGAACTTTCAAGTTGACATCTTGCTCCTGTGTCACGGTGCGTATACTGTGGATTAATCTATTCAGTTGCTATGGCGATGGCTTATCTTACTATGACGCCTGGCTTGAATCAACGTATGATAATAAAAAGGAAAATGGTGCATCTCGTGAATAAGAAGATCGTGGAATCTAGGAAGATATAGAAGGAAAGAATAAAATAGACTGGAATGGAGGAAGAATTGAAAAGCTGATCGAAGAACATAGAAGACACTTGAGCAGGAAATGTAAAATGTCTTATCTAGCTTTGAACGAAACAAAAAAAAAATTTCAATTTTAGGAGAACTTCTTTAACGATAGAAACAAACAACTGAGCGTTATTTAAAAGTGGATAAGAATTCATTAAGTCAGTTGTGCGGGCTGTTGACGTGCACGAACCAATCGACTAACATGCATATGCAACAGCGTCGATCGTACGATCCATAGAGCCCTCTCATCGATTAATCCTTTGATTGGCCGCGTTTTCACGTTTACATCGAGGCGGTGATTACATAGTCGCTTCTTCGCTATCGCGAAGCATATTAAAATGCTAACATGATCAATGAATCGTCCATCCTACCTTTTCACTTGTCACGTAAAACTGTTGATTGATTGATCAAAACACGTTTCGATTTTCCAAAATGTCATTCCCCAAAAATGAAATATTTTACGCGGTAAGATAACTTCAGTATTTGTGATGCATATATACGCACAATACACAGATATGTCACAAATTGTTAACAAATGAAAAGCTGGTGAAATCGATAGAATGTGGGGCTACACAGATACGAGCTGACCTATTTTCAGTTGTTAATACGCATATTTTGGAATGTGCTCAACTCCCTATTTTTAAGGCCAAGCAAGGGAAATTATTGCATAGGGGCTGCAAGGAAAGTTCAATGTCATTTATGATACGCTAAATTAAACTATATCTATGGATATGCGACTCTATCACTGTGTTATGAAAATAAGTGGAAATTGAGTTTCGATGCTATCGAATAACTTTAATCTTTCTATGTCAAAATGTTCCCAGAAAATATAGATAGCAAAAAGCTACTGTCTTTTAAAAATATAGTAAAAATACAGACAGTAGAAAATCATTCATCGGAATTAGACTAATTCTTGCTGATGAAAATGTTTGTCCGAACATAATTATAAATCCTATTATTTGAAGGAGAAAATATAGATAGTGAGAATAATCAGTTTGAACATAGATTCCTGCCATATATATATGGCCTTCGATCATATAAATGCAGTTCCACAGTATATTACCGACATAGCCATATGGCTTAATCTTTTCAAAGATAGAATTACACTAAGAACGATCAATTTTGCTAGAATATGTGAATTTTAATCTATCTTCTCTGCGTTCTCCACTTCCTTTGGTAGAGTACGTGAATTTTAATCTACCTCCTCTGCGTTCTCATAAACGTGATTAATATTCACTGTGCAAGAGCGGCGATTAATCGAAGCTCGATATTCCTGACAGTTTTAAGACAGTTTTAACAAATTCATGAGATTCGTTTGAATTTAGACACGCGTACTATGCAGACGATGTCTATCGGATTATAATCTTGTTACAATTGCAGGAAATAAAGAAAAGTGTACACGCGATTGCGGAAGACGTTCCTCGGGGGAGAAATTGGAGAAACGTGATCGAAAGGGATTGGTCGAAATTGAGCATCAACGAGATTCTCGACTTAATGAAAAAGAATGGTCGAGATTCTTGCCGAATTTAATGGCAAAATATCTGCAAGAACATTTATTACGATACATATTACAAACAAGAATTACAACGTGGAAAAATGATGAAGATGAAGAAAGAATCAGAAGACGTAAACGTTCAAGATAATCATCGAAGAAACATAATATTTTTCTTGTAAGATTTATAAGATACCCAACTGTTTCGCAAAGAAATTGTTAATTTCTTTCCGTCTTTCATCCTTCTTTAAATGTCGGAATGAGTTTCTTATTGAAATAATCCTTAATAGGATTGTCTGTTAAAAAGTCGATCATTTTATATTAATTTTATAATAGATTGTATAATTTGTATTTTATAATAATTAAAGAATGTATTTAAATAATCATATAAGCACTTATTGGAGCAGATTTTAAATGATTGAGTGGCATAATTAATTGCCCACATAAAATATATCTGAAATGTTAAATTTCATTTGAATTTCATTTGAAACTGAATAAGTGTACTTTGAAGAACGAAATAAAAATTTTCCATCAGTCGTTTCTTTGTTCGATGTCAACGTAATATTCAAACAACACAAGGTGGCCCGTGATAATTAAAAATGCAATAAGACAACGGTGTAAGTAAATGCACCGAGTGGAGATGAAAAGTGAGAAGGTTATTGTTCAGAGATAATATGGCGATATTCTTAACTTCTTTTGTCTTTGGCTATTCACAAATAGGCGAACATTTCATTTTTCTGTCAGAAAAGAATTTTATTTCCCAAATGCATCATCCATATTCACTAGATTTTTTCTTTTATGAATATATACGAACGTGGGTGTAACTCTGTTGTACAAAGAAAATAACTCCACCAGTCTGCATATTGCAAACCTTTCATTTAAAAGCATCTATATATTTATTAGATTCTCTTTGAAGAATTCGCATGTGAATAAACCACGAAAAAATATTTCACAAAATAAACGCACGATTATTATCCTTAAACTGAATCATTGATAGAATATTAGAAAATCTTGAATTTAGAAATTTTTGACGATATACATTTGATATTGACTTACATACAAATTAAAACCCCGGCGAGTTTGGTATAAAATTTTATAGCAATCTATGTGTAGCATATACATAAAATTTGATGATATCGCAATAAGCTTTGTATGAAAATTATTTGTTGGTAATGAGAGCGTTGAGTAAAGTTATTGTGTAACTCCATATGAGCGCAAACAAAAGAACTAAATATCACAATTATTCTCTAAAATGTAATTCCGTGAATAAAATCACCTACGCGTGTTCAGCAGTGTACAATAACGTGTGATTTCGCTCCATCAGGGAAAAACAGACGAGATTTGTTCATCGTCAGAAAAAACGTTCATTCTTGTTGGAAATTGAACCGTCACGGAAATAACGATTTGCACGGTCGATTGCACCGCAATCGAATTCATACAGGTCAACGTGAAAGTAACAACAGACACGATACACAAATCTAGGAAGAAAAGTTGCTTCAATTACGAATTAACGGCTTACAAGTTAAACGAGAAAAAGACTAAAGGCGCTAGTTGAGAAATGTTTGAAACATTAATTTATCAATGGCCAACGATGTTAGGTGATGAATCGTTTCTGTCACCGACATTTCTTCTCCGAGGCTTCGACGTCAATGTCAATTTTATCGCGAGGGTAATCAAAGCCAATTTAGCATGGTATTTACGCAGTTCGATCATAAAGCCGCTTTTATAGCGAGGGATAACCGAACTTGCGTTTCGCGGATGAGAGTGGCTAATTCAAAGTTTCAGATTTCCTAACATATATAAATAAACGTGTTCTTCCTACATGAAATGGATGAAGCCAATAAATCGATCGCGTCCGATACGAATAAATTGAAAATTAAAAGTGTCGGAACACGTACCAGTTAGAATAAAATGTGTTCACGGAAAATACACGGCAAGTTGAAATTCACATCGTTACAAAGTTATAGAAACAATCACGAAATTGTTTCGGTGAAAGGCTTCCAAAACGATATTTTTGATCGTGGAAATATGCACAGGGAAAGACTGTCGATACAAGTTAAAACTTCTGCCGATTTTTTTGATTGGTCCAATTAAGTCATCGCGCAACTGCTGTTTTAAAGCTATTTTTAATTGCAATGGTTTAACGACTGTTCGTAAAAATTCGACGTATATAATAACTGTAGAAAAATAAATTATGCAAATGAAGATTCCATTACTTTCTGCGCTAATGACATTGAATTAACTATTGTACTACCAACACGAATCAATTGCCGCGTTGTCATAAATTGAAATTCATTGTATCGTTGCCACAAACCGCAGTCACAATTTAGAGTGGATGTTTACTTTGCGGTGGACAATAATCGTGATATTCAGTTCTCTTCACGGCTGTTCGTGTAATATTATGTTTTTTCATAGCTGAAGTAAATACAGATAGACTAATTACATCTAATTCTATAATAGAGTCAATGACCCTAAGGAAATGGACATTTTCTATTATTTAAAAATTAAAATAATGCAATATTTTAAACATCACTTCATTTATATCAAGGGGTAAAGATTTCTCATTTTTTTCTTAATCATGAAAATTACTATCCTAAAATTTGGCTTCGTGTTAACTGTGCCAAGGTAATCGGTATTATGGGATTAATTAGGGAATCTTACCATTTGCTATTTTAGGATTTCTCTATAATTATCGATTAGAAGTATTTTAACAAGCCAAGTGCTAGGGAAAAGGTATGATTTTCGCGTGACGCAAGTGAGTTTCTGAGCGAGAGTAAACGAGTCAACAGAGTAAAATTAATGAAAGCTGGGAACAGAGGGACAGCCGTCTTTGATTATTTTGCCTAATCTTGATTCCACCTGACGTTCTACTCCATTCGGATATTTAATCGTCCGCGAAAGAAATGATTACTCCCTCGAGATTTCCGTCCTTGCCTCGTCAAGGTGGTATCTGCAAGCGCGTAAAGTAAGATGATAAAGTAAGATCCTTCGTTAATTACTGTGGCCGTTCACGCCCGGTCCTTCGATCTCGGATAATCCATTCCGAAGGCTGGATCCCCTCTGTCTTCCCCCGATTCTATTCCCCCGATTAAACATCTCGAGAAATTAAAAAATTACACCAAGGAAGAAGCTTACTGGATGATAATTAACATCTGCGCTGCTATATAGCGTGCGCGAATTAACTCAAATTTTGTCTGCATGATGGAAATTTGATATATAACTAATGTTATCAATAATTTTAAAGTGTTTCATTCAATTTCCAAATTAAGTGGAAAAATAGTACCGATGTGGAATTTATTGGGAGGGGGGGGGGCAGAATATGGAATCGCGGAGATTATATTAGATGTAAAGTAATTAAACAACTTGAACGGAAGAAATTATTTCAAGAAGTAATAACGTTAAGAGATGAAGTGAATTGACGAGAAATTTATTATTCCGAGAAATGTAAAGACGCGGTTATAGGGAACGTAAATGTCTATATTGTACATGTATTTGACTTGTGGAAGTGTCGTTATAGAATTGCATGTGCAGCGACCTGTGCATGAAAGAAAATTTGAGCAAGGAACATCTCTGAATCAAAACACGTACCTAACGTACGAAACATTGCCCAGACCATGGGTTTATAACATCTGCTCTGACAGGAGCATATTCGGAGTAGTATAATATAACGGATCGTGACATGGATTTTCTGCAAGCATACGTAACTTTAATTCGGTGGTATCTGCGATTCTAATGACAATCTTCAAAGAATCCCAAATGAATTCTAAAATGAATCCTTTTTTTGCATTATTGAAATTACTATTAATTTACTACATATATATAAAATATTGTATTATTAGAACAACTGTAAGCCCGAAATAAAATTAAAAATATACTACATACAAAATATACTATTATAAAATATATTAATATATACTTCTCAATATAACGTGCACGTATTTGATGTTTGTATCATACTCCATATTCTCTTGAAATGATCGATGGGAAAAATGATTTAACCCTTTGTACTTGAGGACTTTTTCGGTCGGGCGTAACAGCTACTCCGGACGATTTAGCTTATACGTGACGCGTGTCTTAACGTAAAATAATTTTATATTCAAATTAACTTACAAAAAAAATTGTAAATATACATAAAAATATAAAAAAAATATGATAATTTATAAAGTATTCACCAAGATGCATTCTTGAATATAATTGACCTCATTTTTCAACAGTTCAAAATCAAGTTCATCTTCATTTGAGCTAATTTCACTTCCGAAAACCATTTTTTTATGGTTTTTAAACTATAATACTTTTGCCATGATTGTCGAGTCCGAACTAACGTTGGAGACGTTGTCAGAACTATAGTTTCGCAGGGATATGGGATTAAATATTTTATCTCCATTTTAAAGTCTAACACTTTACGCTCCCTCAAAAAGAACACAAAGAGCTAAGGAACCAATTTACGAATTAATATTGCACCTACATCAATTGGAGATGTCGAAATCTAGCATGAACAGAGGCTATCGCCTTTCGCTCGCCACTGGAGTTGGAGCATGGAACGCCGTGGTGAATGAATAACTAGTTACAAAAATATTCAAAATATTAATATTCCGCCGAAGAATTTAATTTCGATATCGAAATCGCTATACATCGTTCAATTTTGCATCGGGAAACTACTTATTAAGAGGGATTGACTCATTACGTATTCGCAACGTGACTGAAAATCAAGATGGAGGATGAGGAAGGTACTCTCGAGCACGGGATTCTCTGTCAGAAGATACTAAGATTAGAGGATTTCTCGACAGTTGCCCGAGTATTAGCGTTATTTAAAGAAACTCACGGACCGATGAAACTCAAAGACGGGAAATCTCATCGGAAGACGACCAACGTTCAACTATTATTAATTTTCTATACAACTGAATGTTACACAGGAATTATTATAAATACAAAAATAAAGTTTGTTATTGTTATTTGTATTTTGTTAGGCGTATATTCGAATTCATTTTGTTATTTTATTTCAATTTCTTTTGTATTCTAGTGACCAGCTTTCGCCTACTTTGACAAGAAGTATCGACAAGAAGTTTCTCGAGAGATTTAAATAGAGATTTCATTGATCTCGTTATTTCCTTTGCCTTTACCTTTCCTTTCCACCACTTGAAAGTAAAATTATTTATAACTCGAAAACACATAGCTTCTCCACCGTCTTGCGTATATTATATCTTCAGAAGTTAAAGTTACGTTTGAATCATTCTAACATATGTCGTGTAAGGAACTTGCTTTTTAAATAAATAAGGCAAAATCGAATTCTTCCTACTTGAGACTTTTAAAATTCCCCAGGCGAGTTTTGAGCTTTAAATTCAAATTTCTTCGTTCCAAAATGCCAAGTCTCTAAGTTAGTGGATTTTAAGGTTTTTGCTAATTAAATGGAAGAAAAAACCAGACTGAAATTTGCCGCATTTCCTGTTTAAAGTTACAGCACAGTAATTAAACAGTAGTAGTTGATGCATCGAAAAATCAGTGCATTAAAAAAAGACCATTACAGTATGCAAAGGCGTTTAAAAAAGGATATATCAATATCATTTGCTCCATTTTATATTCTTCTAAAAAATGGAAAACATTTCTTGATATTCTTACATACGATGTTCCTTGCAGTTTTATGATAAAACTTCTTTTAACCTTTTTTTTCCCTCTTTTCTTGTTTCAAAGAATAGACTATTTGAGATGAGAAACAGAGGCACGATTTGTTCGTTTCAATGGCAAAATTCGTTGAAATGTAGGGGTGGCTGGATTCTGAAGAATTCTAGAAAGAACAATATCATTTCCATCGGTAATTCGGCGATCGATAGCAGGTCTGATCGTTTCGATAGCGTGTCTTGAAAGCGAATGATGAGAAGAATCAGAGCTATAGGTACGAGGGTAGAAAGTTCTCGATTTATCAAAAGTTACGGATTTCTAAAGATATGAAACTCGTGTGTACACGATGAAGTAAATATATTCTCGGATATCCCACTTTATCTCGTAACTCAATCTCGAAACGAAGAAATTCTGCTGACATGACGTGTGTGTAGAGGTTTCTGATGCAAAGTGAGATTAATTATTATGTAATAATTAAATTTAAAATTAATTTTAAATCCAATTTTCATATCCCACTTTCGTCCCTCTTTCGATAGATAACAAAACTTCAGCATAAAATTGAAACAATAAATCGTGTGTTATATATTAACAAAAATTATTTCATATTTTTCTTCAAACTTAAGAAATCGTTTAATGACAAAAGAGGATGAAACGATCTTCCAAGCAACGACTAGCATTACATTATTTCCTCCATATATTTTCTCAAATGAAATATAAACGAAATTAATCATTTCGACTGCGTTAGAGTTTAAATTATCAATTTTAAATGTGCTAAATATTTCTTCATTTGTCGTCAACATAATTTCTTACGTTATACAAACTTTCTACGCTGAATATTTTTTTAATCCTGCTTTAATCCTGCACCGTGATGAATCCGTAAAGTCGAAAAGTTTTTTACTACGACGAAAAGAGAACGACTCCTTTACAAGTAAGACCATCCGTTCCGAAATCCATTCCTCGTGGAATACCTATACACGTATACCAAACTAGAGGCAAAACTTTCGAACGACCAAAGAAACAAGTAAATTCCCGATATTTCGCCGGTATCGAAGACATCGGATTCGACGAAATTAGAATAACTAGAAACGATACGTATTTCTAAATTTTCGATAGACTCTGAGCTTTGTAGAGAAAAGGAATCTATCGAAGCAAATAAAGTAGTAGATTTTTGGACGACTGTGCAGTGATGTTCAAGAAAACTCCTTCGACTTTCAGACCCTTTTCTTACGTTGTACAATGAAGAATCCGAAGGAAATGGAACGTTTTAAGGACACCTTAAAAATGCAACTCTTGCGTGAACAGGAGGATCTATTGGCAAATGTAGCACAATTGTAGCGTCAACGAGTACGAAGGATAGCGTTAAAATAAAATTAGAATCTTTTTATTATTGTCTTAACTATTACGAATAGTGTCTTCGTTCCTTAATTAAAATTTGTTTCGTTTTGAGATTATAATAAACGTACGATAGAATAATAAAAACGTAATTCTTCTTCAAGATTCATCTATCCGCTTAAAGCTTCGTAAATGGGATCCGAAGATTTCATCGGTGATATTCGAACTTTAACCTTTTTCACCCTGTTAAGGATTTCTAGGAAATTGTTTAAAAATTGATAAAATGTTTTCTGATGCTTTCACGGCGCATTACGTTAGCAGACATTAATATCTTATGTCGAGCGCATCAACTTCTTCGTGATTATAACATAAACAACATATACAACATAAAAATGTCATAAGGACATTTTCAAATTAGAATTACAAAGGGTAGAATACTGATATTCCGCGTGTCATAGTGTACGCTTCATACAAAATGTCTTCGAAATATCACGGCTCATTCGCGAGATACCAGATCATTCTCTTCCTCAAATGGTGTTCTAGAGCGGGGAGTTTATCTCCATCATAAGTGTTGAGCCGATAGCTACATTGAGTATGTACCTATCCACTTAGCCATTTCTCTTGGAACTTTATGAAGGATAAACCTAGGCTAACACGCTTGCTACCCAAGTGCATTAATCGATTTAGCAATATATCAATCACCTCAGCTGTCTCTCGTCGCCGAAATTCCAGGCTATCTGTCCCATCAAAACCGCGACAAACAATGATAAGCGACGACAAACTACGAGACTAATTTGATTTTTAATCTAATCATGACGTGCAATTGATCTCGTCACATGCATCCTCGAACTTGCGTACTTTAATTTTATTTGTAACAGAGACTATAATTTAATTATCCTTGTCAATTTTTACCTTTTTTCAAATTTTCTTTTTATTATTCAAAGATTCTTTGCCAGATATATTTCACTCGTTCGATATATGCAGAGAAATGTAAAAATCCTTTTCAACCCCTGCAACAGAACCAGAATCCTTAAACTGAATTGACTCGATGACTAATTACACTGTTCAGCACGTATCTAATTTAGTAACTTCCGATAGGCAATTCTTGTAGACTTTTGCGAATCAAACACGAATTTGTGAAACGTTTTTTCCCTAGAACCAACAGTTTTCGAGAAAATCAATTCTGAAAAAGAAATTGCAAGTTCTCAACTTGCGGATGTTTTGTGCTTTTACGATAACAGCTACCGAATTGTTGTTGAAACGACAATATTCTGCCCCGACTAAAGTGATATGTTTTGTTATTGAATTCTAAACATTTAAATATGTCTGAACAACGATGAAAGTGGAAAGGACACCTAAGACGCACCATTTGTTGCTTACATTTTCCACTTTATTTCAAAAACTAAAGATGTAGGGGAACATCTAACCCTAGTACGTGATACAGCAGATATTTCTTTTAAGGAAAGTGCTAAGAAAAACTAGAAAATCATCTTTTGTTTCCAATATAATTCGCGCGTTTAGCGATTCCGTTATGCCGAATTTTTATATCTTAATAAAGTAAGTCGTCTGACGAAATACTACGCGATAAAGCGGCAAATAACTTCTGTTTGTTGTTTTAGCCAGAGTTGATCGATTCTGTAATTAATTAATCAAGCCGGGCAATCAATCAAATCGGTATTTCTGTGTTGTCATTTAACAAGGACTCTTCAGGGTGAACATGCGCCGCCTCGTTACACGAAAAAGAGGCAAAAGAATGGAGGACACGTTTCAATTCCGAATAACCGAATTTGATTCCCAGAAAACGAACCGTGGCGAGGGTTTGAAAGCTGACGACTGTAATCGAATAAGAAGAAACATGAACTTCGAAAATTAGAAATTTGTGAGTAACATGCGACGCTAATTGATCTGTAGATGAAATCACAGATTTCAGCTGACTTTTGACATAGACTTTTTATAGATTTCAACTTTATCTATCTTCTATCTTCTGTTTTCAAAGATATCAATTTCCTTGTTCTATTATTTTTTAATTTTTCCACATTTTCATTACCCCCACTCCTTGTTTATTATCCTTTCTCTTCTTCATTTTTTTACGTTCCTATTCTTCATACTCGTTTTGTCATCAACTCTCTTTCTCTCCTTTATTTTCTTTCCTCCTCTTTATCGTCCTTTCTCTTAGAAACCATTCTCTAAGCGAATGACATAATGAAAGCGAATACGAAACAGTGATGTCTCAAGACTCAGATATCTAACTTTGTCCTAATTAGAGTCTTCGCTTTTATTGTATGTACAGCTATTGTATCAAACGTATTACAATATTCTACTCTTAACGAGTGACGCGTTATCAGTAAGGTATAATTAATTATTCGCGAGATATAATTAATGCAATTACAGTATTTGGCAGATAAACTTACGAAACGAACTATCAGCTGCCTACAAACACAAAGACAGGTAATCAAGCATCGATGTGTCTCGGGTACGTTTCAGTTGGATACATCGAAAGTTCGTTCACTGTTATCACTCTGTAATTAACGCGTTGTGTAATCAGTTTTCCGATAGAGAACAAACTGGAAGCGCGTCGAATACGAATAACCCCAAAAAACAGATACATAGAAAGTGATCAAACACGATGTTCACTATGATGCGAATAAAAATTCTTCTATTTTACATTCATTGGCTTCTAATTCTAATTCTGTTTCAAATAAGAAATGTAAAATAAATTGAAAGTGCTTGACAAAGGTATACTAAATTTCACTGAAATCGAAATATTTTTATAATTAAAGCGCCGAATACGAACAACTCCAAAAGGCAGATACGTAGAAAGTGATCAAACACGATGTTCACTATGATGCGAATAAAAATTCTTCTATTTTACATTCATTGGCTTCTAATTCTAATTCTGTTTCAAATATGAAATGTAAAATAAATTGAAAGTGCTCGACAAAGGTATACTAAATTTTACTGAAATTGAAATATTTTTATAATTAAATTCATATACAATTCAACTATCAGAAAAGAGAATTTTCTAGCTATTTAGCTTTAATAAATTTAGAAAGATGAAATAATAAGACGTTTCTCTCATGGAATATCATGGGAAATGATCGCAGGAAAAATATGAAACGAAAAAATATATGATGTATAACAGATATTACGTAAAAGTCAAGGGACGAAATCGACATTTTTTTCATTTTATTGAAAGCATGTTTCATTGAAAGAAAAACTTCAACAACCTTTCTTTCCACGAATTATGTGTATTCTCATGGGATCTAAGTTTGAATTAATTGATAGTATACGGAATTTCCACTCGCTTTCAAACTATTAACACGAATTTTAATTGCACAGGTAATTACATTACTTTGAAAATTAACTATTTCGTTGGGAACACAGATTTATACATTGATAAGTGTTTAAATATCGAATAACGTTGTTGGTAGCGTTAATAAAATCTGTACGCTGGTTTCCTCGAAACCAATTAAATCTGTAAATACCGCGATCGATAGTCTGCTATTAATTCGCAAGTTATAGTACAAACATCTACTATTGGGAGTAAGTATACCGAATATGCAAGATGTTAATTAGAATATATTGATTATTTATCGTACGCACTTCAAAGAGAATATTGGAAATTCTTAAAACAAATTCAATGCCTTATCCCAAAAATTTATTTAAAATAGTTGAGAATGAAGCAATTTTTCTACCTCTTTTCTCAATTAAAATTAAGAAATTAATCCTCAAGATCATGTTCTCTCTACTTCAATAAAAATCCTGCAATACTTAGTGAATTTAATTAATAACGTGCCGTAAATTATCTTCAGAAAAAGTATTAGACATTTCTGAACCGACTCGAATGACTTGTAATAAAAATCGTTCATAATAGTTGAAGATAAAATCGTTTTCCAGATTTTTCTTTAATATTGAAAATCCTCAAAGCCATATCTTTCCTAATTCAATCAAACCCCAATAAACTTTGTTAATTTAATTAATAGATTGCTATTAATTATATTTAATAAATTATGCCTGCTAACGGCAATAATGAATTTTACAGATGGCATAGATGGACATTAAACGGCAAAATCGCTCGGCCTCTTGAGAATACATAGAAATCAATACAAACAATTGCTATAACAGGATACATCGGACACCATTTTAGCTTATTTCTGTCATCTAATTCATCGAATAAACCTACAAGTGGTTCCGTGGAATAAGATATCGATCAGAGGCGCATCAGTCTATCAGTAACTGATTAAACCAATCAACTCGTTAAGTTAATTCGGTAACTTCTTGGCATCTGGGAATTTGCAGTCTAAATCCATCACTCTAATCGATATTCGTCGCATCGATACCTGTTAATGTGATTCAAATTTACTATAACCCTTGTCATTAATCCATAAGTTACCGTCCTTAACTGTTTAATTACAAGAACCAGGTGAATGAACTTGGATCCAATTTGAAATCAACCGCGGCATACGTGAAATTTCTCCTTTTTCTTTGTCACTCAAGCGTAACTTCGACAATTACAAGGGGCAAAAACGAAACGACGATTCGATATTCAACCGAACTGCCAACTCGTTTCACGCTCGTGTAACGAACTAATTAATTGTAAATTTTAGATCCCGTTATCGAAAAATATATATAAATATCTATATGTTACATAGCTGGCTGAAAATCATAGTGATTTAAATCGTTTCATTTTTACGTTTATCTTTTATAAAATAGTATTCTGTACTTATCGTTATAAACAATTCCTTATATTTTATCACATCATGAAAAGGTGCTACGGTTTAGAACAACGTTATAAATCAATTACGAAATTCAAGCGACGATTCTCTTAAAGAATCGAAATACGTGATTAAATAAAAAAATTTTCTCAAAATTTTAATTTACGCCGCAATGATTTCCAGCTTGTCGTATGTGTAGAAGAAATAAAATGAATTTTTGCTAATAAGAAAGTTTCTTTTGTCTGATATATTTTTACCGATTTGAAAGAAATGAGTATCACAACAATAGTGGATGGATAACGTGTGGGTGACAGCTTCTACGACTGTGATCATTGAATACCAATGAGGGAGGCTGCGTAAATAGTGCTGCTCCTGTAAACAGCCTCCTCGACTCGATCGAAGTTACGAAAAATTAATGGATGGTCTAGGCAAGGACGAGGATGGAATCGACAATTTCTATTTGCATTGTTTACGACAAGCATGATAGATTAACTTCTGTAAGAAACAGCTTTTGAGCTAACACGTGGCTTAGAGTTTGCCCTGCAAATGACGTTAGAGTATAATACATAATTAGAGAGACTATAGAAGAATCAGATCTAATTATACACGAAAACCAACCGTAGGATTTGTAATAAGCTAATAAATTCGAATAGGAATCTAAGAGACAGAGATTTTGGGATAATACCGAAGAATATTAAGAATAACGTTTGTGTGTGGTTTTTGTATCTTTGATTTGCATATCGATCGTAGAGAATTTTTACGCGACTGGCGCACACCGATTAACGTTCAGAGTTGCTTCGACTGCATTTTGCACTCTCAGTGACTAGAAGGAGGAACCGCGCCAGAGACAATGCCCCCCCCCCCTAGCGCCAAATTCAACAATCAGGGAATCTATAGGAGTGGCTCGAACGGGAGGACGCGGGGGGGGGGTGCAACAGAAAGATAATTCACCGAGGTTCCTGGAGCACCCCTGTCATACGCATAGATGGTCAACGTGGAGTTTTAGTCGGTAAGAGTCCGACACTACTCTGCTGCTGCCGCTACTAGCGGCAACGGAGTGTCCATGAGGATTGCAAAAAAAAAATTTTGCACTCTCAGTATAAATCGAGATATCGTAAACTTATGAAAGTGCTGCACGTAATCGGTTTAGAATGTACGAACTACATATCTTCTCCTCGAATTAAAATGTTCCGCAGCGTTTTTATGAAATTTTTTTCCTAGTGAAGAAAACCTAACAAGTGTAGAAAATTTAATAAAAAATCCATTGCAGTGCATTTACGTTTTTAACGACTGTATTTTAATATTTGCGTTAAAAAATTGTTTGTATACTCAGATGGAATCTTTTTAATATAGATATACACGGAAATGTATGTTAAAAATGCGGAAAAGTATAAAATTCTATGATTCTTTTGACATAAACGTGACGTTTGCACATATTTTTTATCAGACTTTCGATTTTATATTTTTCCGTTTTAAAATTGGAACGACAAATTTTGCTCAGATATTAATTGAACGAAACAATGGAAGATTTAGTCAGAGTATTACAAAATTATAAAAGCTTTTACAACATTCTGTTTTCGGATAGTTCATCCACTCTGGCCCGGATATAGCAACGGTCCTTTAATCGAGTTTATCGGTTTTTCTTTTGTGTCGCTTAATCGACTTGATTGTAAAAAGAAACTGCGATAACGAGTTATTAAAATACATTTGTTTGTACAGTTAAATAAGAAAGACGTTCCCGTATGATAGTTTATGCCTTTATATCAATCGATAAAATTCGCCAATTAAAAAAGAACGGAAACTTGCGACTTAATCATAAGCGTTGATGTATGTTTAATCTCAATATTCCAACGAGTAAATAAGATCTTTGATATGAGGAGTAATTAATAAGTGAATTTATAAACTAAGATATATAACGAATCTCTGAAAATGATAAAACGACTGGATTGAATATTAAGAAAAAAATACTTTTAATCCCTTGTAGAAGAAAGAAGGATGAGAGAAACAGAATAGAGGAGGAAAAGGATAAGGGAATCCAAGTACAACAGATGCTACAGGAACATAACCAAAGATGAGATGCCAAAGTACTTGGAAGGGAGAATGAGATGGAAGGACAGGAAAATTATAGCCAGATTCAGGTGTGGAAACGAGACCAAAGCGAAGGAATAATGGATAGAGGAGAGAGAAAAAAGGTGCAGACTATGTGGAAGGGAAGAAGAGGACCTGAAACATGTAATAGAAGAATGCGAAATAACGGGAGGGCCAAAAGACATGGAAAAAACACTGAATGAGACTGGAGAAGGACTAATGGATTTAAGAGCAATAATAGAGAAAAGAAGGGCAAGGGCAATATAAGACGAGGTGGAATGACAAGAAGGTAGCACAGCAAGGAGACAAAGAAAAAAACCAAAGTGGCAATGATGTGTAGTCATAAGTTGCAATAGTTTGTAATCATTAGTTTTAGAGGTAAGAATATGCTAAGGAGTGCAATACGATAAATGTAAGAATTGTAATCCGAAAGTTTGTCCAAAGCCGAAAGGCACGGACTAAAATAAATAATAATAATACTTTTAAACCCAAAACTTCTTAATAGTAATATTTCATAGAATTCTTTTCATATCTTTGTTTTAACATGAAACGAAGGCTGTAATGAAACTCATAAATAGTTACATCAATTAGCATTAAGAATATCCTATTTTAAATAAAAAGATATATCAGAAGTAACTACTTATTGTAATTGTGGATACACATGTTGGCAATATAATTATTTAACAAAATTTCTTCTAAATGATTAATTCATTCGAGGCGGAATTCAGAAAATGGCATTTGTGGCGATTTCGTCATTGTAAATAACAAAAGCCACAGGGAGCTTCTTGCATAAAGTTGCAAGTTATGCGAGTAACTGCACAGTGGGATTAAGTACTATTTCAGAAGGATTACCACAAGAACTGAGAACGAATAGAATACATCGTATATTTTACCCTTGGGAAAGTTTCAAGAAATTGAAGTGCCTTCCCAACTACGTATCTCTCGCCGACAAAAGAACAAAGTGTGCAGAGCGGATAGAACTTCCTGAACAAGAATTATGTACTTCGGAAATGAGAGGACAGTTTCGAGCATCATTATTCTTTTTACTTCGATTCAAAACTATTCGTTTAACACGGTACAACAAATTTCCCTAAAAAGAGAGAGACTCTAATAGTTCTTCAGTAAGCCATTTTATTTTGTATTATTCTAAATATAATTATCTGTTGTATCGAAATATTAATGCAAAAAAATAACGCGCATTGTAGTTCGAAGCACGATCTTCCTTTCCCTTAATGTAATAAATATGTAATTACGTACAGACTAGATATTAATAAAATTTATTTATTTTTTTTAGTTTAACGTGCTCGAGCTTCGGCTAAGGAGAATACGATTTATTTACATTTCATGGAAAATAAAACGACTAAAATATATTTTATTTGTTAATTGCATTAGTCGAGTTTTCCCAATATCAAACTCCCAAAATCTGCACAGATTTTAGAAAAAAATTACCTACAACTTTGTCAACTGAACAGTAGCACAAATTCCATTAATAATATCATAAATTCCAATAGACATCGTAAATTACTATACTTGATGTTGTTGACAGCAGTTACTGTCTATTTCTAAACTACAATATCTGTCGTTGGGCGAAATTTGCAAGTTTGCAATAACACGACAATCTGCCAAATGTTTAGTAATAGAACTCGAACGCATACTCGTAACACGACGTTATTAGGAAAGCTAAGAAAAATCAAACGTCCAAATTCTAAACTATCACGTTTCAACCTCGAATCAATTACGTTTTGAGTTATTGTCGTTGTATATTCATTAATAAATTAGAATAAAGAAGAATAAAAGAACTCCACTTCCACAAGGTGCTCACGCTCTTGTGCGGTTTATAGCGTTAATATTTAAACTATGATTAAGGCGAATACATGTTCTAACGAATGAAATATCTAAAGAAAAATTTGCAATTTTTAATAATGTTTGTTAGCTATGATGAATACATCCAAAATCAAATAAACTTCCGGACAACTTGTTTGAAAAACAAGTAATTTTAAAATCAAAATAACTAAATTAAAATAAAATAAAAAATAACTATATTGATTTCACGATTTTTTCATTGTACAAAATAAAATAGATAAGACAAAACCAAATAAAAAATAAAATTTCATTTCCAAGTAAGAAATAATAAATAAATTATTTTTGGCGTAGTTTAAATGATTTTTATTTAAACAAGAAATTAAATTCTTATTCGCAGCTGAAATATTATTTTAATTTATTATTTATTATTTAATACGTAAATAAAATTTTGCCCAACATTCATCACTGATACTCTAAGATCGGTGAGTGAAAAAGTAATAAGAGTGGAAGGGAAAGAGGCAGGAAACTGTCAGACATTTAAGCCTTATCGATCCTCGACGTTAATAATGCCAGTGATAATATCTTAATTCCCATAAAGATGATTCTGAACATCTACTTGTTGTTTAAACATATTAATCCAGCTATTCCACTAGCTTATAATTTTCTCGACAGTTACATGTATCATATTGCTCCTCGAGCAATGTTTATTTAAAGAATTTTAGACGACGTCGACAACATATTGTCTCTAAACAACAATCGTATCGTTTGCCAAAGTGCTGTCGTTCGTAAGACTGACCGATGTTGTCGAGCTCGACAACGGCTACGACGAAATTCAATCCCACACTAAAATACATCTACGTGTAAGTACGTATCTATCGTAACGATTGACTTCCAATATATGTATTAACTGTTGTAAAAGTATTTGAGTTTGTTTCCACCTCTGCACTTGATCCCGTGATCGTTCGAATTATTCTTTCTACTGATAATTCCGAGAAAAGCTAAACTGCCGGATTTCTCTTATAAACGAACTTCTTTAACCTCTTTTTGTTTCAATTGTATCTCAAACAGGTTCGTAAAAGACGTTCAGATTCGTCCGTTTTTAATTTGAATCGAATCGTATTTTATTTAACTGAACATCGGACACTGAATTTGACAATATGTAGATTCGTTTTCTCTCGCGAAAAAATCATATTTTACATAACCTTTGTTCTACTTTACCGTATTACTGTGTTCGAATGGAACAAACGAATCGTTAAACGCTGAACCTGAACGTATTCGATGAAACTTTCATTCAACGCGACTTGCCTCGTACGAACTCTCTTTTGCAGCTTGCAAATGCCATGAAACGTTGTTTTAGAACTTGCCTCATCCTTGCATGTTTTTAATGTTTTACTTTGCATCACATAATCTCACATAATCTCTAGGCGATTCCTACCAGCTAACTCGAGTCACGACTAGAGATACGAGCTAAAGTCGGCATTGCATGTGTGTTGTAATGCCACCCAAGTGAAATAAAACGTTCTGTTAAATTTTAATTATTCGTAACGTGCGCTTCAAACTACTTTTACATTAACGTTGATTTCTTCTCGCATTTTGCATTTATATCGTATTATACAGGTAACAATTTTTAGGGAAATAATTAAATGTTACTGCAGTTTCAAAATTAATTTATCACAGCGTATAATAGCAATAGAAAGAGAGGCGAAATTGTGCTTTTTATGCAAAATTGATACGATCGAGACCATGCAATTCTGTGTAACGACAACGAATTTTTACCAACGCCGTGCCATTAACGCGAACTCCGTGTACCAGGAACGGAAGCCCATTAAATTCACCGCCAATTGTTCATTCCACTTAGCTTTTTCGATAATTCTCTCATTTTCATAATATTCGATACAAAGCCTTATTCATGTATAAACAACGATGAATTTCGAATTGCATGAAAAATGAAACGAACTAGTATACAACGTGTCTCGCAGTACTTCGATTTTGCAAGAAACAAAAAATTCTATCAGAAACTGATTATTTTTCAATTTAAATAAAAAAAACTGTTAATTTAAAGCTTTAAAAATGATCTTTTTTTTTTGAGTTGACATAGTTAATGTCAGATAACTCAATTCTCGTATTTATAATCTTTAAATGTAAATAAGACAAACCTTACTCTTGTCATATGCATACGTAGAAAATGTAAATACGACACTCGAACCCAGAATTACAGGAAAATTCACACACTCCTTCATATTTATTATAGGTTAGTTTCATGTAACGGTGCTAAATGACAAATATGGATGCTTGGCGACGATTATAAACTACTCGAGATGGCTAGAGGGCAGCCTACTCCCAAAGGAGGTCTTGGCTAAATAAAACGTAATATGTTTCGGGAGCACTTCGGGATGCTGCTTAAGCGTTCTAAAATTATCGGTTGAAGTTAAAGTTTTATTGGTTAAAATCAACGTAGAAATATAAACTGCATCCTTTGCTCGTCTTTTAGAATAAACATGACATTTTTATGGTCAGACAAAGGTTAAAATATTACACGTATAAGTAAGAATGCAATGAAATTCAAAAGGAGAGTAATCTTTAAAAAAAAAAATCCCTAAAAGTATCTATTTTATAAAGAAAGATGATGCCGTGAAATAATCTTTTCTTCGACAAAATTTGTCTAATATAATATAACCGACAGAAAATTTCGGATTTAAGGAATAAACCAATAGTAAAGAACTTGATTAATTTTTTTAACTAATTTCGCTCATTTTTCAAACCTTCGATATTTCCTATCAAGTCGAACCTATTCCGATTTTTTCGATATCGAAAATTCTCAAGTGACTCTTATTGAATTCAAGCAAAACCGTTCTATTCTCTGATAAAATATCGGAACTTTGTCAAAAATGAAAAGAAATAAAAGTAACTCCGGCAATACTTCTGCTCGTTTCTTTCAAAGTGATTGATAAAAATAGGCAGTTTTCTCCGATGGAGAACCTAGTACAAGTTCATTTTATGCTTAAACATCCAACATTTTATGGTTAAAGGGTCGGCATAGCCAGTAATTACGAGGGTTAAATTACAGAGAAAAAGTCCTTTGCCCAGAAGAGAATTACTTAAGTGAGAAGAATTGAACATAACAACTAAGCCATTATTACAGTTAATTTGATCGTCACTGTTTCTTTCATACTTTACTTTCTGACATCTAAATAATAAAGTTAAGAAATAAAATTAATGAAATAATTAATTTCATAAAATTGATATCGACTTCAAAAGACAAATTTTATTGTTGTCAATTCGCAGTAATAATGCTCTTGTTGCAAATAATCACTGATGTAACAAATAACCGCAATCAGTTATGAAACAGATCGAAACAGGCGGGCTATAAAATCTGAATGACACGAAATTATCTGACATTTACCCGTCAATCGGTCGGGTTTAATTAAATCATTTCACGCAATCGTATTAACAAATCGAGCAAATCAATTTGTAGATATTGTTTCTTCTCGATAGTCCGTCGTTCCATGTGGTAATTATGCGTTTGATCTTTCCACGGAAATTCACCTGAAAATGGAAACAAGATTTGATTCACAGACATGAAAAAGAAGAGAAATAAAATGTATTTTTTTCTCTTCTTTTTTATATGACCAATACCGCTCGTTTTGTTCCGGTGTCAACTGCAACTCACGCTGTACATGACGTACATCAATTACACAGATCATTGCTCATCCATGGATGGTGAAAAAAATGTGAAAACGTTGCTAGAGTTGGCGTAAAAGATAATTACGTAATAATTTTAAACTTGAACGCTTTTATACGAGACATTTCTGTAATCTTTCGATTTAACAAGTGTTATTAAAGCGATTTTATAGTGAAATTACATTGGCATTTAATTTCTATAAATTAAAAGCATAAAAAAGTGCAATAAAATAGGGGATACCGGCCCTTGTTGCGGCATTAACAGAAATGGCAATAACTGTTGAAGCAACTTATAACGAGACTGTTATTCGATAATGTTTTTTAACGAGGATTATTGGAATTTCTAATTGCGAATTTTGTGAACGATGAGATAAAAGTGAGTGCAAATTTAATTTTGCTGAATTTCTCGATAATTTGATTAATTGATCACAGAGATCAATACTTATTAGCGTCCTATTTTTATTCCTTGTAAAGAGATTTCATAAAATTGGCGGAATTCTGTTAATTCACGAAATTCCTTATTCCCGAATTTATTTTCAAATAAATAGCACGGAAATATTCATAAATTTGTTGATGTAAAACCTGCATAATATTTATGCGAATATTATACCTATTCTTTATCTAAACGTGTATTTCCATGAATCACTTAATTAATCATCTTAATTAATCATTAATTACAACGTAATAAAAAGTCAGATACATTCTACGTTGCAAATAAAGTAATTTATCGTATGAACAGTCGAATGCTCCATAAAGCCATCTTTCATTTTATGCAATAAGAAGACACAATGTTGAAGAATTTTCTTTGTTTTTCACTCAACGTACATGTTATTGCCACAATCAAGAAAAAGCTATTAGACCTATCTATATTTAATGTAGAAGTAAAATTGGAAATACGAAATGTGATAAAGGTGTCCAAAATATTTAAGAAATTTAACACCGGTACGATACAACTTGAGATATTTTGTGTTTAATATTATACAGCTTTATACGTCGTGAGATAACGAACACAATCTGATTTTCCTTCCGTCGTTTGAAACGTTAAACCGGCGTACCTTCGAACCATTTACGTCCTTATATTTTATCGTTATATCAGAACGACTAGACTGTGACAAATGATTAGAGTCGGTGACAAATCACTGTTGAGAGAAGAATATTGTATGTGTGCCAGAAGGGACACTAATTTTATCATTTCATCTTCACAAGAAATATTTCCCGCGAGAAATTTCTAATTCTGAGATACGTAATTTCAAATTTCATCTAACGTGATTGGAGAATCTAACTTCAGTTTATAAGAAAAAGAAAGAAAGGAGAACTTCATCGGTGAAAATAATGATTTATGAAACGATGTCGTGTACGTACTTTGAAAAATAATGCGTATTAAATATAATATTAAACAGAGAAGAAGCAAAACAGAAAGAAAGGAATAACGTCAAACTAGATTTTTATATACCCATATTCAAAAACTTATAATTGCGTTGGAAACTCGCAACGTAAACTACTTTATCATAGCTTCTTCAAATTTTATTTCCTCTCTGTACATGCCGTTTTTCCACAAAATGCGTATCGAGATTTGTCTTTGTCATAGTATTTTCACCGAATTAATATCTCGCTTTAAAACAATTCTATATTAATAACACAGTGCACAACGAAGTAACGAGTATCTTGACTTTAATAGATTCATGAAATAACTTCAGCATCGTATTAAATTTTCCGTGGAATAGCAATGGTTTACTTAATATTTCATTGAAAATCTGTCCAATATCTGTAGGGCCTGAGCTGGGGAAAGAAAGGGGAAAAAGTTTCGCAGCGACGAACAAATCTAAAATGATGTTAACATGGCAGTTGTGAAAAAATTCAATTTGCGTGGTCGTTAGTTACTTTTTTATGTAATTTCACGATGGTAAATTCCAGAATCTTTAGGCTTCGCCAAGTTGACAATTGCTCCAGAAACATCAGAAATTAAAATCCTGGGAAATACAATATGCAAATTACCTGTTATGCAACTTCGTTGACATTTCGACATATTCTACATATTGCTGTTTTATCTTTCACGATAATGAAAGCTTTTGCTGAGTATTCAAGATAAAATAATATAAGCTACTGGTAATTTTTTTTATTTGAATTTTATATTATTCTGTGTCGTTTTCGAATGTAATATATTTATTTCGCATATTAAAGGTATTAGATTTCGATAAGGAAATTAGTAATGCTGTCATCGCGATCAACATGTTTCATGAATTATCTCATTTTATGACGCAATATTTTTCCTTTGCGGTGATGGCTACGTTTGTTTTATAAACAAATGAAATAATGGAAAAAATAAAAATTTACAAACAATTAAAATATTAAAATTCTAATCTGCCCAAATTATTTCAATAAAATAATTTGAATTGTATCATCATAAATAAATATTTCACCATTCGCAGAGGTTATTTGCCCGAAATTCAATACTAATTCTCAAAATCTAATAATGACTTTAGAAAGCATTTTATTGATCTCATTACACAATGGCACGCCGAAAACCTCAAAGAATTTGATAAAAATGTGCGATATCTGAATCGTATTCTGTTATCTCGCCAATATTAAAATTTCCAAATATTCATCCCCGTTTTATATAGGAGGTACTGTGTGCTACGAAATTACAAATAGAATGAGACAAATTGGAATGTTGTTATAAACTGTCTACATATATGACAAAAAGAGAAATTTTACGTGATAAGTGAAAACAATTTAAAAAAACATGAACGCCTCAATGGGACAATAACACTTTTTTCTCGCGTATACTATAATTTACCCTTTGGAAAGCTGTGACTTGCGATTAGAACCGTTTACATAGCGAGCTCGATAAGCAGTATTGATTCGCATGAAAATTTTCCTCAAACCACGGTTTGTTATCGGAATATCGTCCAGTTCAACTTGGTAAGCTTTTGTGCCATCGGTATCGGGTATCTTCACAACGTATTGCTATTTCCTATAACGATCGGATGATTGAGAGAGGTAACCAACTAGTGCTCGTATTTCAAAACACAGCTGCCACTCTCGAGCGCAATTACTTGCGTAGTTCATACACTCGCGTGAGGATTGCCTCAGGATATAACAACAACAACAACGACATACTTGGATGTTTATGCTTGAAGAACTGTAGAAGAGATACGTTCTTGAAAAACAGATAAATTTTATTTATGAAACGAAATTATAGGAATTATAAGAAACGAAGTTCACTTCGTGTGTGTTTAATAATTACAACTTCTACTTAATGTAATGTTAAAGATTCTATGGTTTTTTAATTTTACGTAATAAATAGACTACAAATCGGAACAATCGAAGCTTGATCGTAATACAATGCGTTAGAGATTATGATCTATAAGAATTTTAACTACTATGTCACTAGCTTACAATTATTTCAGACGGCTTGTACGTTTTAAAAATGAATTATACTTACAGTTACAATTCGTAGAAACTCCAGGGGCGGCAAATGATTAACGAAATCGCAGGAACGCGCCGATGTTGAATCCGTTTGTCAATGTGCACGAACGCGCATATAAATCCTTTTACGAAAATTGAGTCCTAGGCAACTCTTTTAGTAAGGAAATCCCAAACACTATTCTACGATTTCACAATTAGTTCCTAGTCGGTCGTTCAATTTCTCAGAAAAGAGGAATAAAAGAAGAAACAAATAAAAAGTAAAAAGAGAAATAATAAACACGTCCTTTAATCACGAGCAAAATTAATTAATAAAAATTCTTTCGACTTGTTTACTTTGGAACGAATTGAAATGAGAACAGTTTATAGATTGATTTTGTGAATTTACGAAAAATTTATTAACCGTGTCGATAAACTAGCTAGCGAGTTACTCTAAATGCGAAACAGTTGCTGCTCGCATCACGGCGCGCCGAGAACTGAACACCTTTCGACGTTGCGGATTCGCTAGAGGTCGGCGGAAGGAAAGCGAGTGGGGTTTAGATTAATATATTAATATAAAATATAAATATAAAATATAATATAAAGAAATTAATCGTTAACCGAACAAAAATGATTGTTAATTGCATGTTGTTCAATTATATACATATGATAAGACTTATTTTATGTATTATTTTACAGAAATTTGAGAAATTATTTATACTCATATAGAATACATCATCGTTTTAAGTTTTCTTCACAGACGTCTTATGCTAACTCAAATTAATTGAACATCATCGCTCACAAACATAATCACAAACAGATTACACGTATAGATAAACTATTAAATCTTATAAAATAAACATGTATATTTATTATTTTCATATCATATTCAAATATTAAGAAATATATATACATACACATATAATGTATATATAATTATATTTCATTATAATAAATATAGTATTTCAACTCGCCATCTGCATACTGGTTCGTTTTTAACTAGTAATTTTAAATAATTTTTCATTTTTCTCATATTTTCCTTCCTTTTTCAATTTAGATTTACTTAAAAAGATTAAGCTGACCTGTGGCAAATAAAAACTATTGGATCATATTTTAGAAACTGAAAAAGTATTCAAGAATTTTGAAGAATTTTTTAACATACAAAAACGTCTAAAACACTACATGAACCTAGTATGCATTGCGGACGACATCAATAAAAATAAGATTACAGCAGGAAGATTATATACTATATTTCATTATATTTCATTTCAGACGATGTAATCGTACATTTTACTTTTATTATACTTATTAACTGAAATTTAGTTTTCAAATATTTAATGGTGTAACTTCAAAATCATATACATAGCGTATTAATAAAAGTATATTATTATTATTGTTGCTATTTTCGCTCTAAAATCTAATTTAGCTTGTCTAGTAAAAATCTAAAAGCTTTCATAAGCTCTATCTGTGTGTATACATAAATATCTGAATGTAATAATAAGAGAGAGAAAAAAGGTATCGTATGAAACGTAATCATATAAATCGGTCTCGACACTCGCTAGAGAAAATCGCTCAAAAATTGAGTCGTCAGAAATCAACATGGAAGACAACAAAGTTCTTACGAGATAGACAGAGATAAGTGAAGTATCTCTGTTTCTGTCTGGGACATTCATAGCATGTCACGCATGAGCAGAACAAAAATCTTGTCTTCCATGTTGACTTTTTGGACTCAAAAAATGGATGCTTTATGGTTTCATCAGTACTTTCAGTATAGGAGTGTCCAGACCTGTTTGTACGACATCATACCTCCAGAGTCTTGAATACTTTCCATGCATATATATTGTATATACATACATATATAACACACTTAAATATCTTGTATCTATACTTGTATATATATATATATCTTGTGCATCTCTTCCCACTGGTTTTGAAGAAATGCCTGAAATTAACTTAAAACTAGATTAATTTAAACGAAATTGAAAGCTCTTATATAGACCCTACCTATCAGGAACCTAATTCTATCAAAAATCTAAAGATTTCCTCATAAATCTTACCTATCAGAAATCTAAAGGATTTTTTTATAATTTCTGTATATATGTATAAAAATTTAAAGATCTATGTTTGAAAATACCCATATAAAAGCAAGCATGATTACCAACCTAAAGTGATGCTTTATCTTGCTAAATTCCCGCCTAGTTGACTTCTGATTGGCTGGAGCGGCGAAATTGTATTATCATCAAAAAAATATATTATAAAATAAAATATACGCATATACTGTCTTTTCTCAATATTATTTAATCAAGTATTAATTGCGAAATATGTATTATTTTTAACGCAATATTATTAATATTATTAATCCTAGGAACTAATTTTCTTTTTCAAGTAATTTTTATTTTTTATTTCTTTTATATTATTAAATATTTTAGCATATAACGTGGAATTATAAAACATTAAATTATTCAAATTTACTATTATTTGCAACTTTATATAAAAAATAATAATTACATGGCATATGCACAGAATTATAATTTATACATAGAAGCTATAACAGCGTTTAAATATCTTTTAATTACAAATGTTCTAAATAATCCTGTTTTTATATTATCGGATTGTATATAGATAAATAACATGTTTTAATTTTACTTTAAATTTACTTTTATTAATTTGGCAATTTTTTACTTTAGAATCACATTCTTCTAGTACTCACCAGAATGCATCGTGATTTGTGCGCGTGCGCAGTTCCGTTCTTTCCTCTTCATCATGGCGGTGAGTGTGGAGTCGTCGTTTTGAAAACAAATTTTATAATCTTTAAATATCAAAGACATCATGCCTAAAAGGAAGATTGTATATATATTACAAAGAAATCATCTTCATTAATTTAACATTGATCAATTTCTTTTTCATTAATACCTTAATCTTTAAGGTTTTATATATGACAGTTAGGCGAGGTTTATCAGCATGTTCGCGAGTATAACCTAAATTTGTTTCATGATGTTTATAAGACTTATAAAATAGTTGCTTATAATACTAGTTTAAAAAATTAGTATGAATAGATTAAACATCTTGATATCATAATTTATTGTTATAAAACAAGTCAATATTTCGAATATTTTTTACGTTTGTATACAGTATTTAATATGAGCAGTTTTCATTAAATGAAGCGTATTGACAAACTTTTTTACAGGATGTAAAAAAAGTGGCAGCAAAAAAAGTGCGGAAGGAGCCAAAGGATTCATCCAAGAATGTGATGCGTGAAGTACGCATTCGTAAACTTTGTTTAAACATCTGTGTCGGTGAATCTGGTGATAGACTCACTCGTGCTGCAAAGGTTATTATAGATGTTATTTAATTACCAATTATAGATGTTATTTGTATTTTGTTTATTTCAAATTGTTTTAACTTCTTCGTGTTCTTTTATTATATCATAATTATTGACATATAAATATATATGCACTATATATATATATATATATGTTTGTATATCTCTAATAATAAAAGTTGGTTTCTTAAAAATTAATCTTTTCTGTAATTAAATATAGATTAATATAAATAAGATTTTTCAAATTTTTGTAGGTGTTGGAACAATTAACTGGACAGCAACCTGTTTTTTCTAAAGCAAGATACACTGTGCGTTCATTTGGCATTCGCCGTAATGAAAAAATTGCAGTACATTGTACAGTACGAGGTGCTAAAGCAGAGGAAATTCTTGAACGTGGATTGAAGGTAATTTTATCACTGATAGGAATGTTTTACATTCAGTTTCTTTTTAAGTGTTCAATTTTGCTTTTCTTTTTAAAGGTACGAGAATATGAATTGAGAAAAGAAAACTTCTCTGGCACTGGAAACTTCGGTTTTGGTATTCAAGAACACATTGACTTAGGAATTAAATATGACCCTAGCATTGGTATTTATGGCTTGGATTTCTATGTTGTACTTGGACGACCAGGTTAGTTTATTACCATTTGATATTTTATAATAAATCAATATATTAAATATATGCACATCTGGCATAATAGTTACTACTATATTCAAGTTGTATCTATATTTATACAATATGTGCTAGAATATAGGCTTCGTATTTGCAACTCATGTCCACTTATAATACTGGGTGTGTTACTTAAATGAAGCTACAGTTTATATTCGTATTTATTTGAATATTAACATTGTTGTTATAATTCTATTTTGATAAATTAAGAGTTCAAATTGCAGAATATTTATCCTTTTACTTAATTTTAGAACTAAGAGCTATTTGTTGTTGTAGACACTTTATTTTATAATTCATCTCTCTAACAAAGTGACCTTTTTTTTGTTCTAATCAAAAATTTAATAGAAGATATAAATCTCTGTAAATGACTTAGACATTCAGCCTTTGACCTTCAGATCTTGAGAGGTATCATAACTGAATGCCTTAATGCCTGAATCATTAATTTTGAATAAGTTAACAGATTTTTTCATACCATTACCTTTATTTACAATCTATATGCATAGATTTATTTTAATTAATATAAATGATACATTAGCTTGTGTATATTGTAACTGTAAAAATTAAATCAAGCTATATTACAGTATAATCAAATAAATATTCTTTTATATACAGTTTGCAATATTTTCTTCTGTTAAGGTTTCAATGTAGCTCACAGGAGGAGGAAAACTGGGAAAGTCGGTTTCCAACATAGACTTACCAAAGAAGATGCAATGAAATGGTTTCAACAGAAGTATGACGGTATTATTATAGCTGGGAAGAAGTAATATACATATTTGTATTTTACAGTTCTTTCATAAAAATTTTAAAAATAAACTATTTGTTTAATCAAATTTTATTAATACCTTCATCACATATTTCACTATCATGCTCATGAATACATTATTTGTCTAAGAAGCATAATTTGAATGTCAATTTTATAATATTAATATTTTATAAAAATATTAGAAACAGAATTTTATAAATTGTATAAAGTTATTCAATTATTAATTTTATTACGAAACTTGTTTCAAATTAAGTATCGGTAACGTAATACTTCGTATTATAATAAGGAAAGGTTATAACAAGTAGATATACACTAGTAAATTAGAATTTTATAGACTTTATTAATGACTACTATATCGTCACCAGTGCGTTAATACATGAGTAGAATATTTCGACACATTCATGTTTCCATAAAGAAGATAACATAATATTTCACATACAATCTACGCCATGGATAACTAAGGCATTGGTTTTAGCTTAACATTTAGTTCTTCAAATAATTATCAGATCAGATTTGTGAAAACCGTAGTAGTGATAGTATAGAATGTGAAAATACAAAAGGCCTTGTTGTATCAGTACATGATCCTATGTATTATTTTTTATATATGACTTATTTATTTATGCTATTTTTTTACAGAAATTATGAGTAAATAAATTAATATGGAAACTGGAACTTCATTGAATATCTTGACTTTTAAGTGCGCACATGCTTAATTTTAAATAATGAGAAAGGAACTTCATAGTTATAGTTCTGCATATCTTTTAGAGAAGATACTACTTAGAGATGTGAACACATCGTTTAAAACTAATTTTGTCACACATTTCTCTTTCAATTTCAAATTTTATTTTTTTTTTATGATATGCATGAAACATATTAGACTCTTCAACTTCAAATAATAAGGATAACTAAAGCAAAACGTTCACACTTTTATTACAAACATATTCTAAATATATTTTCTGAAATGGAAATCAAAATTTGATATTTACCTAATCGTTATATTTTATTTTTTTATCATTTACCTTTAACATATATCTATAAAATTGAAATACTCAGGGTATTGGAAAACTATATTAGTACATTAATTTAATCTTTTAAATCTTTTAAATTAATTTAAGTAAAAAATTGGTAATATAAATTTTTATTGCAAGTACCTATTAAACTTAATTATGATAATAAATAATTTATTTGTAATAGTTCTAACTCAAATGATACAAAAGTGCAAACATTTCCGTATGAAACACTTATATAACTTTTACTTTCTGGAATATATTATACTAAAACTTGTTGTATTATTGAATGACTGACATTATTATAAACACATCAGCTTATTATATGAGAATAAGCTTATTTTCCAGTATCCTCATACAGTAATACTATTATGAAATAGTAATAAAACTTGATGCATAAGGTTAATTTTTTGGAACTCTATTACCTAATTAATATTAGGATACTTGACAGCAATATAGCAAAGCATATATGATTTTTTTTTGTAATCTGCAATTTATGTTTAATAATTTTTTACTATTTAAATTTATCTTTGGTTTTAATCTAATGGTATATATAGTCAATCATTTCAAAACATGTGAAATAGAATTATAACAGATATATAAGAAATGTGCTTCTTTTAATATTCACATGTGACATCCATAAATAGTTACACCATTGCACTATAATACTCTCTCTTATCTACCTAACTCGACGTAATCAGACAGATAAAAAGGCAAGATATATCCCTCAGTCTCCAAATTGTTTCTTTATCTGGACGCCATATTCTTAATGATATAATTAAATATTTATATATACTATATTCTCCTTAATAACAATTAGATATATGTTGAAGAATTTAAATAATCTTGCAACATTAATTCACATTCTGTACAATTAATTCAATATAATATTTATGCCATGATAAATTATACAAATACATAATGCTTTCTACTTTCCACAGTAGAATTGATAAATTCTTTCCCTTTACCATAGATACGTAAATATATTTAATCTTTTGCATTGGTTGTATTATTGATAAATAAAGTTAACACATCAAACATATATGTATATTACATAAAGTGTATTTTATAAAACATACATTTAATATATCAAACATGTAATAATACTGAATGTGATAGTATAATTTGTACAATATGTTACATAATGTAATGCACGTTATAAGTTTATAAAAACTTTTTAATATTTTTTATGGTGAGAATTGTGATTATTAGTTATTACTATGTAATATATTAGCTAATGTATTGTCAACCAATAATTTCAAGTGCAATGCAAAGGATTAAATCATTTACTGTACTCTGTACTTCATACATTTATACATATATGTATATACATTTTATATCACTTTTCATTTTTAATACATGTTTATCTGAATCAATTAAATACCAAACTAATAACGCTAAACAGAAGAATTACTCTTGATAGCTTATGTTATAAGCCTTATAACATATGTTAAGCACTTTGCACAATGTTACTATATTTTGTTGATATGTTTAATTTATAAACATACCAAACAAATATTTTCATAATATTTTATACATTTAAAATAAATATTTATCATTTATTAATCATTTTCATTATTCAGAAAATTTTTAAACATATGTTTATGTCGCTGTAACAATTTTAGTGACTGAATTAATCAAATTGAAGATCTACATACAATAAGTTAATTCTAAATTTAGGAGAACATAATACAAAATCTATTTCGTTTTTGTTGTAGAAAATAACTTAGTAAGTTACATTTATATAAAATGGAAAGTTTTGTTATTTAAAACGTAATTAGAGAAAGAAAGAGAGAGAGAATGTTTGCAATTGCTATATATTGAATAAAAATATGTTAAAGTATTTATGTGTAAATTATTTTAGTCATAATATAATAAAAACAAATTTATATGCAAAAATATAATAAATATCAAATTGTTTAATGTTAAGTGATACTCACTGTATGTTCATGAAATTGTATTCCATTGAATCTTCATGTTACGTAAAATTAGAAAGTCACAAAACATGATATAAAAAATATTCTTATCATTGTAAGTTATCATTTCCTGGATATAGCAAGAAACAATTCTTCATATTATCAATTTAAGAAATTTATAATACAATTAACTGTTAAATAATTTATGCGAAATAAATAAAATCGGTGAAGGTAACTGTATAATGACTTTCTTATTTATTAAATGAATTAATTTGAAAAAAAAAAGAAAAGAAAAATTTTTATACCGGTTTTATACCTGATTTCAGGCAAAATAAAATTTCACGTCATCAGTTATAAAAATATATAAGGTCACAAACAAAAGTATTGGCACAGCCTTTAAAGCAAAATAACTTTTTTAAAATTGAACCAATCGACTTACTTGCTTTGAGAAGTTAGAAGGTTGATCGACAGTTGGTCGAAATCACGAAGCAAATAGTAAAGGTCATTTTTTACAACTTTTTTATCTGAGCCAGTAATAAAAATTTAAAAAGTATACTTTGTTGATTTATGTTAGTTATATATATATGATGAAAATTTCGTCGAAATCCGTTGCTGTAAGCTATAAAGGTTAAAAATGATGAAACACAGTTTTCGTAACGATAATAAATCTACATTTTTGTTCATCTTTCGATACCTGTTGTTTGTTTTTACATCGACCGATTTCGATAAAATTTTTAGCAAGTATATAGCTGACATAACTCTTTAAAATGTGCTGTTAAAATTTTTATTACAGGCCCAGATAAAGAAGTCGTAAAAAATGACCTTTACTATATTCCGACCAACTGTCGACTAACCTTCTAACATCGTTAAAAAAATCAAATCATTTGATCCAATTTAAAAAAATGTATACTGTTTTAAACAGTATGCCAATATTTTTGTTCGTGACTGCACAACAATATTATATGCTATTTTACTAATGCAAATATGTAACTCGTAGTTTATATAGACTGATTTCAAACAAAATGTAAGTCAAAGATAATTCATACCTGTTTACATATTTTTCATTTGGCATTTTCTAAGAATAAACGAATTGTCCGGAAATCCTAGATCTGTATGCATTAAATTTTAATAATTAAGATGTTATAAATATTACTTTCTTATTGATCGATATATTTTATCAATATTGTGCTTTTCAACTTCTGTGAATCCTAGAATGCTTTCAATTGCGTTCAGATGCCCATGATGATTTTCTTTATCCGTTAAGAAATAGTAAATCGCCGATTTTAGGAACTGCAATGTGATCTCTGGATCAAGGGCACCTTGATTATTTCGCGCTTCTATGATACGTCGATACATTGCCTGTTGAAAAAATTATATTTGCTAATAATATTGTTAATAACTTTTTCTTTACAGATTAACTTATGTGCTGTTTGAAATTTGATACATTCCTTGGTTGTGTACTGTAAATATTAGATTCAGGTATGGTGTCAAAAGAATGAAAAATGAGCGATTAATTATATATATATATAAAACAATAAATGTAAGTTATTGAAAGCTATAAATACATATTGAATGAAAAACTATATTAAAATATATATATGTATGTAGACATGTATGTACATGTATATTATGTAAAGTTGTCTTTTTTTCAGAATCTGACATGGTTATAGTGACGTGATTTGTATGAAATGGTACAAGCATGTGATGCTTAAGCACGTGCAACTTACATTAACTGAAGGATAATAAGAGGCTGTTTCTTTCAAGTGCACAAAATAATCTGTATTGACCTAATAATACTGCATAATAACAGGAACCACCTACATTTGTGCTTAACAATAACAATTCGCATGCAATCGCTGTGGCGAAGCATTTCAATTGTAAATACATTCTCTCATAAATATATGTTCCTAATATGTATAACTTATAAATGAAAGCACGTGAAACCAATTCTTGCCACTATTGTAGTTTAAAAGCTAATAAGCTTTTGTTTTTAATAATTATCAAAATGATAAAATCTCTTTACAAATTCAGAATAATTTCTACTTTTTATTTATATTTTTTATAAGTTTTTTTTCTGTAAGCAAAAAGCAGGTACCTATAAATATTAGTTATTATACGGCTAAGCTATTTTTAATAAACAATATGATTGTTGATCATATATAAAAGTTATTATAAAAAAATACTTAATATATTGACTAAAATTGATATTAGTATTATATAAGTTTCTATTATATGTAACTGACATACTAATTACACTTAATACAACTATGAATTATGCACTACTTTTTTAGAAAAATAAAAATAAAAATATATGCATTCATATAAACTATTTAATATTATGCTTACACATTTATTTTATATTTAATTTCATGCTTGTGGAAATTAGGATATATATACAGCTTGATAAAAAAATCGCTCAAGATGTAATAAAATAAATTATGTATAAAAATAAATTGAAACACGATATATACAAATATATAAAAAAATCTTTTTGGGTATACATGTTCTGAATAATAATTATGTGGTGTTACTACAAAATTAATGATAATATTCAGGAAGACATTAACAATAATATTAGAACAAAATATAAAGTGGAAATGAATAAATAACAGTGAAAGGTTTATTCAAATAGTAAAATTTTCAAAATTAACAATTTTATTTTGTTTCTTGCTAAAGAGAGAAATGAAGATATTCTACTAATAAACATTTGATATTATAAGAATCCATCATCTTGCAAAAAAACCTCAAAAGGGCAAAAATAGAAAAGAAAGAAATATTCATTTGTTTGTGCATTTGTACATGAACAAATACAACATTAATGCTTAAAAAACAGTGGATGAGAATTGCATCACGTGGCGATTCAGCAAAAATACAGACCTTACGTGTGCCAAGGACCCAGAGAGAAACAGCCTCCTGAGCACTTAATAAACTTTGGCTACGATCGGCTGAAATGTGAGGTTCAGGCGAGTAGCTTGTGTCCTGGAGTGTGAGCGGCGACCAAAAAAAGTGGCACATCATTAGTACAAGAGAATTGTGAATGACAGAGATGCACAGAAAGTGATGCGCAAACAACACTGATTCCTAAATTGTATCTTTTTTATTTATATTGAATTATTATGCATTATTTAAAAGTATTAAAAAGATGTAATTTTTTAAATTTCTCTGTGAATGGATTTCAAACTTATGTAGACAGTGTGAAAAATATAAAATAACAAATGGCACCGTATACAATTTTAAATTGTTGTTGTACTACAAAGGAGTATAAAACATCCTATTGAATGTTTTTAGAGTTTCTATGTTTTTAGAGTTTACATGTGAAAAAGATAGCTAAAATAATTAAATAATGCTGGTTGTGAGTGCAAAAAGAAAAAGAAATTGATAAAATCAACAAATAAATGATATCATTAAACAATATATGTATAAAATATTTTAAATCCGATAATACAGATGTTTTAAATTCAAAATTCAAAATTATCTTTAGTATAATAAATAATAATTATATTGAATATTGCTTATTATTATAAATACATTGTTCCCATATTAATAGTATAATTTAGTGTTATTATACAAGTTATAACAAATTTTAATATGTGTTAAAATGAAGTTCATGCTACATATTTTATATAGCAATAAAGATAAAGCTTCAATTATAAATGATGTCAGGCATAAAGAATTTTATTCTTTCACTTTTAATGTGCACTGTGTATATTACTATCATAAGTATTAACTATATATAAGGCGATCCTTTTACTAGTTAACTCAAAGACGGCACCAGCAATCACATCACAGCGGTAACATCGTGTCAGTATACGTATATATATAATGTACAAATGTATATACATATATTAGAAGTCAATATCGCCTCTGTGTCGAAGTAGACACGGCTGTATAGCTGTGTGTACATGTAATCGTAAAGTGAAAACGGGAATGTTGATGTGCGATGTGATCGGCGGTGCTTTTGAGTTAACTAGTGAGAGGAACTCCCTGCATGAAAGTAAACATCGTAACTAAAGCAAAAATATTTACCTTGATATTTTCTAATTCTGCTTGTGTAATTGTTAATTGTTGAAGTAGCTCTGCAACAGTAACTTTTGGTGGTGTTTGATGCGCATGTTCATATATCTGTAATAAATATCAACTTTTAGTTTTTACTTATGCGTTTAAAAAATACTAAAAATAGTAAACATAAAATACTAAAAAATACTAAAAAATTAAAAGCATTAAAACTTTGTATCAAGATATTGAATATTACAGACATTGTTTTGTTATCTTCTAAAAAAATAATACAGTTAGTATATTATTAAATTTTGTTTCATGTTTATAGATTCAATGTAATGATCAACGTGCAACGCACCTGATCAGCTTGTTCTAGGCGTGCAGCTTCCTGCCCTTTGGCATACATTCTCAGGTACATTTGTTTATTTCTTTCTTCTTGTTCGTTTAACAAAGCCTTTTGTTCAGAAAGTTCTGTTTTCACGGTTTCTAGTTCCGCTTCTAATTCACGAGCACGAGCTTCTGCAGTATCAACAGAAGGCCTCACTTCGCAGTAACGTGTATTAACTTCAGCCAATTGATTCAATAAACTTTCCACCTGTAATATAAAGCAATTCATTATACCAATTTTTAAAATACATATTGTATTAATGTATGTTGTTTGTTAATGCAGTCTTACGTAAACAATTTATTTCTATTTTTACTGTAATTCTGGCATTTTACTTATCATGTAACATTAAGACTAATAAATTTCTAATTTAGAAGTCTACTTAGAATTTTTACTTTTAAAAAACATTTATTATTTTATATCATAAACACTTCAGAACTATACAAAAGTTTCATATTAAGATATCGATGGTGCATAAGTAAAAAGAAATTAAATTATATTAATATTTGTGTATTTAAATAATCAATAATTTTCCAAATATTTAGCGATACTATAGCATCTGCACCGATCGAATTTCTCAGTGCTGTGTTCATGTAAAGCGGGCAATAAAACACGAAGGTGTTAGCTCATTGCACCGAATTAATGGTATTGTGAATCAATACGTGTACAAAGATGTTTTGCAACGTCTTTTATATGACGTTAAAGATATGTTATATATTAAAAATTTTGTGATTATTGATTTAGTTATGATCTTTACTATACATAAAAATATAAAATCATTATCATTACTGTTCTACATTTTATTAACCGTTCAATGTTCTTATAAACTAGACTTCTTTGACTAAACTAGACTAAATACGAATCATTCATTTTGTTTATTTTTTATTCAATTATAAATATTCAACAATATGACTATTTTATTTGAGATATATACCTTGTCGTTGTGTTTTTGCTTGAGTTCTTGAAGTTCATCAACATGTCTACGATGCATTTCTTCAATTCTACTTTCATAAAGATTCACCAACTTGCGTCTCACTTCATCTCTTTCTGGTATTTCTGCAGCGGATCTTACAAACGTATCGGAAGTACTATTTTCGGGAACTGTATTAGGCGTTGCAGTAACATGTGTACTTTCTGGTTGCACCTCTGGTATATATACAGAATCTTTCGAATGGACGGATCCGTCTTCAAAGTGACCCGAATCCGCAAGAGAGGAAGGTAGATCAGAGGGGGCACATTTTTCTGGAGTTTCTGGACTTGCGACCTTTTGTAGTGTACCTTCGTCCGGTAAATCCTTGCTTGGCGATTCAGGTGAAAAAGGATTGTTCTCTCGTACAGTGAGAGCATCGCTACTATCCGTTCTTTCATCTGGGCTATTCAGAGAAGCTTTGTATAATCTTAATTCCACTACTTCCTTCGTTAGTCGAAATATCTCCTGGTCTTTCTCTTCAATCTCCTTTCGCGCTTCTTTTAACAAAGCCTGAATAATATGATTTTTATAATGATGTACATTATTCAAAATAGATGTTCTTGTTCTTATTACGATGATAAATGATAAATGATACGGCGAAGATGCTATATTCATCATATTATTAATATTACGAGGTGACATTTATTTTATTTATTTAACCAAAGGATAAAAATACTTGACTACCATGATAAAGTATAAAAAGGCACCTTTTTTTAGCTTAACAACTTACATATCGAATTACACATCGGTACATATTGATATATGTAGTAAAAACATATTGACCGTCTCCACGAAGTACTTAAAATGTTAATTAAACTGTTAAAATGAAAAAAATTACAAATAATATGATACGAAGAACGTATCTAATTTCATAAAAGCATTATATTTTTTGCATAGAAAATTTCTCGTAATGTTTTGTTATATTTTACAGTCAAACAATTTGATAGGAGTTTAAAAGAAATATACAAGAAATATGAAGCGAGTTCATGTCTTAACTAGAGGCTCTAGACGCATTACATTCTCTTACCGTCTGCGGTTTGAGATTGATATCATTACGAATGGGTTAATTATTGCTATAAAGTGTTAAGTAAAAATTCCAACGAAGAACATTCTAAAAAAGAAAGAATGTTAGTTTTTACCTGAAATTTTCTAACTTGTCTAGCTGCTCTTTGAGTAGGCGTAAGGTATTGTTCATTGTCCCCGGTATGGTTTGAACAATGAACAACGTATTTTCGTGATCTACCTGACCACGTGGTACCGTTGAGAGCAAATGTAGCATGGTCACAGGCGCTTGCGGTACTGCAGGCACTTCCGTAACTTTTTACGCTTTCTGCATCGCTGTCATCGGCAATTCCAGTGCTTGATCCTCCGGAGGCCGCGTGTCCAGGTCGCGGCCTCGCCGGGGTCAATGAAAGGCTCTGCAGAATAAAAAAAACGAGACGATAGTTTCATTAATTTCGAGTAATTTAACCCCTTAAGGCCCACTTTTATTGAAACCGAACCTTCGTAATATTAGGTAGTTGTATTCTATACATTTAATCTACTAAAAAAAAGTGAAAGTTTCTTCCGAAAAATAGATCTTGGTATAATTTTATAAATTTTATTTATGTAATAAAATTCGTCCTTAAAGGGTTAATTTTTTCGTCAGAATTATTATCCCATATTACACTGGTCATTTTATAAATAATTTCGTTACTATCTGTTGGATTAATTGAAAGCATAAGCATTATATCAAAGAACGTTATCTTATCGGAATTTAAATCATGCGAACCAGGTTAAGTCAACTACACAAAATGTATTTTCTTACAAAAGATAAGTTACAAATCCCTTAGGATTATTATTTTCTTTTTATATTTATGATTTACAAGATTATATCCATCTTGACTAGCGTTTCTTCAATCTAGTATCTCTTCGTAGCTAAAATTGTATTTTTTCTTCGTATTACACTGTATTAAATAAGAAAAGGAATACTAGAAAGGAATCATTATTATGGTAAATAGTTAAATATCTTTTATCAACGTAATAAAGATCATAGATATATTTCGTTACACAGAGTATTTCAAAATGTGTGAAATGAAGTTAATATGATGTCGAGAGTTACAAATTACCATAATTCCGTTTCTACATTTTTTACGCAACAAGTTTGGAAGATTATCTTGAGATTTTATAAATTTCTCACAGAAATAAAAAAAAAGATAAGGATAAATGTTGAATACATTGTATACAATATATATTGTTCATAAAGTTGAAATACGAATCCGAAGAAGGCTGAACACATAGTTCGACTAATACATTCTAAAGAAGGGTTATTGATACATAGAAAACTACAATTAGTTTTGGAAAAGTTAGTAAATAACGTTAACAAGCAAATTAGTGTTGTGAATGGTTAAACAAAGTCATTTTTACCACGTCTGATTTCCATTTTAAGTAATTTCTAATTTACAAGGTTTTTAAATAAGATTTTCAAATGTTCCCATTTATTTTTCACAATCGCATTACTGTTAAATATAAAAGAAGAAAATTCATCTCGTAACATCAGTCACTCATAATCAGTAAATAATTCCACGTTTACATTAAGGTTGCATTCGAAAGATTAAACGTAAAGAAGAGTTCATCGCTTTTATATCTGGTTGACCTAAGGGTAATTTACCTTAGACTTAAGGAGAAGCTTTCTTGCTCTCTGACTAGGAACTTAGGAAGTCTGGTTTGAAAGTGAGGCAAAATCAAACACCCCATTGAGCAGAAAGATAGGAAAGTCTTCCTTAAAGGCGAGAAGCTTGTCGAATCTGCACGAGAACAGTCTTCAAATAAAAGTGGCTAAAATATTTTATAAATTACATACTTTTCAATAATAGATTACGCTTGATAAATGTGTCAATTATAAATAAACTTAAACGCGCTCTTACTTTGTAATGAACAATGTATCACACAAATTTAGTTTTCGTTGTTGCAAGAAAAGATTTTATCTTTTCGTGACAAGTGGACTAAAGTAAACTCGTAAGTCAGAGTGTAAAAGATATCTTATTCTGAGCATGCTTTCTAAAAAGGAAAAGATTATCACATAATATTCTATCGTCTTTATTACCTATACTGAGGTGAGAAATAAAATTGATAGTATAAAGTCTGTTGAAATTATTGTACATTTTAGAAATAGTTATGGAAATATAATTATAAATTGCAACTACGGTTTCTTAAGATAAATTAATTTTTAGTAGTCTACGAAAAAGACGGCATATTTTTTCTAACAAAAAGAGTCTGAACTTTTAGAACAAATTAACAAAAAATGCATCTTTGTATCAGTACGATATATACATAGGTATTATTTAACTCAAATTTTTTTATCAATTGGAAAATACCCTTCATAAAACACATAGGAAATAATAGAAAATTTAATGGCAAATGAAATTTTCCCTATAATGTATATCAACGCTGGTCTTTTATTGTTTATTAAATATCAATTTAAATAAACAACTGTATATTATCAATATCAAAAATTGAATTAGCTGCTAGATCAACACTGGCGGACAATTGCGCCAATTTCTGTTATACCGCAGGTATCGATAATCGGAATATATCTTGGTTTTTTATTTTTCTCACTACTTCGATGTCCGAAGAAAGAAGTGTTGTACCCTTTCGCTCGACTGAGCAGTTAATATTAGAGTAATGTTATGCAGACTACTAAATAGTATTATGCACATTATGCAAACGATAACATACATAAGATATATGTAACGCATTTGTATTATATTATATCATATTATATATATAAGAAAACGAAGTAAATCTAAAGTTTATCAATACGATAATACGATATCAATGCGACATCAATACGATAATGGGTAGATATACATTTACTGAATGTTTAATAACTTAATTTAGACTCTAGACGATGATTACAGTCAACACCAGAATCTATAGATAGTTTTCCATTAAAGTTGATATTATGTATATAGTATTCACAGACCATGCCGTGAATGAGGCTTGAAGCTAGTGTTAAGAATGAGAGAGTTAAATCAACATAACGCCTATTGGGATTAAAGCGTTGATAAATACCGAGCACGATCTTGCAGCACTACGATCTAGGAGCAATGGAGAGGTTTTATGTGCGCCGGCGCATTGCTTACAGAAAGGTCAGACTGTCTCCATATTTTGTTGGCTATCTTGAATCTACTTGAATTTAGATGCAATTGATATTTCAAATTTTGTCTAGGTAAGCACCAGGTATCTTTTCATGCATACACGCCGTCCCTCTTGCTTTTGTGTCTGTTTCTACGAAGGAAAGCGGCTTATAATGGAGGTCGTTACACGTTTATACGATCCTTCGCAAATATTTCTTATTTATTCAGGCCAGAGAAAGTGGAAAGTTGTTTATTCAATAATAAATGAACTTTTCAATTGCAGCGAATGAATCGAAAGGGCTTTATATAAAAGACATCAAAGGGAATTGAATTTGGCAAGTTGCCTATATTTACTCCATCGTTTGAGCGATTCGAATTTATTCGTTATTCTATGTTATTTAATGACTCAACTAAAGGATAACGCATTAGTTGCGCAATGGAAATTTTATTATACTGTATTAAACTTAAAAATAAAGCAAAGCTTCGATACAGCATATGTGCTGTAGCTATATTCTTATGAAGTCCATAAATTACTGAAATTATTAACTAAAATCATAACTGGAATAAATATTTCCGGGAATATATATATATATATATATCCAGTATATATTACTGGAATAAATATTACTACTATAATTTATATATTTTTTTCTGTTCCATATCTGCCACAGTTATTTGTAATGCATAAAATATTATTACAATCATAAATAGTTACACGCTTATTACAATTTGAACAAGAAACAAAGAAAAAAAATTTACGTACACGTACTTGTTTTATACCTCAACCATTTTATTAACAATAAAACGATAGTTTACCATCATTATTGCCTACAAAAGTGTACCGATGGTTGACAATAAGTTCTTTAGCACTTGCAAAAAACAGTTTCGTTTATACCGCGTTTAATATACACTGATAAGGCACGTATCATCCATATACCCTTTCTCCACTACCAATCTATACCTTTCAATACCTTTTGTGTTTTAATAATTGCATTATAAATCACACGAAAACAGAATGCAGTCTGGATATAGTCAATAAGACGCAATTGTCAGCACGCATCTGCGATCTGCATCGAACGAAGGATACGGCGTAATATTGCAGAAGGATGTAAGAAAACCACTTTGAGCAATTTTTACATAGAATATACATGAAAGATGGCTAATATCGGTTGACAAGCAAGATTAAAATACTTACGAGAGATCGTTGTCGGGGTGATTCGGTTCCATTCTCCGTGATGACGGGAAAAGTGCGATGGTCCAGATGATGGTGTTGCTGGTGGTGCAGGAGGTTAAAGCGACGACACTGTTGATAAGACCTACTCAGACCCGCGGTGACCGCGGTACTGGGTGGTGGTGGTGGATGATTCGGTGAAACTCGCTCACCGCGCATGCGCATGCTAACCGAACGACGTAGACCTGTCGGCGAGGGACGTGGAATCCGAGAATCCAACGAAGAGGATATCGAAGATACCGAGGGTGACGGAACGGTACTCGGTGCACTTCCTGTTGTGTAAACCACGCTGTTATCGGCATTGACCTTGAGCGTGCTGCTATTGTTGTCAGTACATGTTGCTGATTCTGACGATGCTAAGTCCATCGAGGGTGATTCATTGGTGTTGTTTACATGAGCTGAATAATCTGCATGCATCGATTGCGGGGAATGCAAGGACCTTTCGCTACCGTGACGAACCATCCTGTTGATTTAACTTATCTCATGTCTTCGTAAAATTCCTGTACGAAAAAATCAAACTTCGTCCAATTTCACTTATAAGGAAATATGTACATATATGGATAGCAGCAGTAAAGTATATTTACATTACACATACTTTTAATTGTTTATCCTATTCTGCCTTTGTCATTTGTCAAAAAAGAACAAAATCTAGCCGATGGTTATAGTGATTTTGTAGCAGATGGAAAGTTGTAAAATTATATATATATATATTTACGAAATTATAAATCTATTATAAAATTATAAAATATTGTTAATAAATAAAATATAATGTACTATCACTACTAATGTAGTATTCACGTGTTGTAGTTAAGAATACACAATGAACAATAAATATTATATGTATTTCAGTTTTCAAATTGCTCCGCTTAACTGTATAGTATGTGAGAATCTATCCCGTTTAACAAACGGGATCATACATACTTGACTACAATACCAGCACTAACGTGGTTTATTAACATTTTAAGATCTCCATTCAAAAGCCGGAAATTCATTGGAGTTTATAATGCACTAGCTGCAATATTTGTAGAAAATCAGTTGATGATGTACAAATATTTATTAAAAGTAGAATCTAATAGCAATGTTTATACAGCTATAACTTTGTTCATTATTTTATAAGTTTTAATTAAATATTGTATTTCAAGCTTGCGTAAAAAAACTTATTCTAATATCTTTTTTCAATGTGACTACGCAATTAATTTTGATATACAACAAATTTTATATTTTATTTGTATGAAAAATTTTGTTGTAAGTTCTAGATGTATCAACTATATCATGCTGAAAACTAGTCACTTGAAGAATATCGACCTTGTAATACAAAGATTCATTGCGTTGGATTATTCGTTTTAATGGAACTATTTCAGTTCGTAACAGATTCGTTCACAAGTGTATTTGCTCGGTATGAATTTTCTTCGTTAGTACAAAATGAGTGTACAACTCATAGAGTTTTGAATTGTTTGAGAAAGTAAACAGTTATAATTTTAAAGCTATTGCAATAATTCTTTTTTTTCTAAATTTTACCAATACTAAAATTATTCTACCTTCATTACTATATATCACAAAAATATTAAAATTATTTTTATAAGTTATTAAGATAGTATTATTATTATTATTATTTATTTTTAGTCCGCGCCTTTCGGCTTTGGACGAACTTTCGGTTTACATTTCTTACATTTATTGTATTGCACTCCTTGGCATATTCTTATCTCTAGTCGCTATATTAAGATAGTATAAATATAATCTATTTTTAATATTTTAGAATTGACTCAAGTCATATAAAAATAAAAGCCGCAATTGAAACCTACGTACAATTTAAGATGAAAAATGTTGATCAGTTTTCAGATGGTTATTATTTTAAATTATTAGATAAGTAAGAACCTACACTAGCGTAGAAAACGTAGCGTAAATATTAAAAATACAATTAAATGGAACATTAAGTATTGTACATGTATATACACAAGAAATAAGATATGAAATTATCAATTAACCGAGATGTGTTTATATTTGTCTTACACCGTTTCACACTTGTGTGTCATTACGAAATCAATTGTATTAAAAGAAAATTGTTCTATTGTTAAATTAATTAATAAAGAATCTGAGTAAAAAAATTATGCTGACTAATTTGAACGGAATTTTACACCCCGAAGGAAAGGCAGTTTCTATCTTCCTTTTCACAGAGTAATTCGACTAGATTTTAATAATAATAAAAAAAAGAAATCGTGTGAAGGAAACATCTAGCTTCAATGACGCGTTATAATAGAAACAAAGGTTATTAGGTTTATTCTATAGTGGGTTAAAGAAGTTATACCGTTATTACAATTACAATCTCAAATTTTCCTATTTAATTAATGTTCGTTTGGTTTTAATTGAAATTTTTTTGCAATAACTTCTTTTGCAAATGTCGTCTTTTAACAAAAGCAATATTTTTTGTGTAATAAATAATTATATGATGAAGGCTTGATATTTAACACGAAATACTTATGTACGTATCCTTCATCATTAGTGATTAAATAAACATTGCATTATCAACAATGTTTTTAGACACATATATTTAAATGTATTTATCTTCTCAATATCACTCTTATCTTTTTTTTACAAAATGCGCTTTTTGTTTCTTATCACATACCTGTAAGATTAACATTACTTTAAAGAGAGATAAAACATATATGATCTTTTAATGAGTTAATATTTTTCCACAATATTTTCACATAAATATTACCAACATACGAAGAACGTGAAATTTTGACATTCAGCGATCGTGTATTATATTTGTTGATATTTTCTGTCATGTAACTAAAATTCGTGCGGTTTCGTATCATCGTATCGTATACAACCGACACGAATTAGAGCAGGGAAAGGTCTATTGGTATAAAGTAATCGATCATTTGGTGTCCTATTTCAAGAACATGCTGCAGCATTATGCAGTGTCCACATTATCCTTAAAATTCGCGAAAAAATATTATTCTTTGCATTTTTCTTTGATTAGGAGTTTGACGATTTGACGAGTTGATAGTGATAACATCTTTTAAAATTTATATATTGTATTACCATCCTCTAGTTTCTTTTAAAATATTCACGTTAAATGCCTGGTAACTATTACATAATCTTGCATCTGCCCTGACTAGTTCTTACAAAATATGAAAGAAAGAAAAATTAGAAATTAAATCGATGTACGCATGACTGCTTCGAATTAAGCAATTTACATAGATAAAGTTTACCTATGTTGTACCAGCTACCATATTTTGTAAGTTTCTTATGACGTGTCGTGCGAATGGGAAGTAATTAACAATTAGAAAGTAATAATTAAATCAGGTAAGGAATCGTATCTTACCTTTGAAACATGAATTTAGAATAATAACAGATTCCTTCGCCTGTACAAGTCTTCAGAAAGTCCTAACATGTATTATAGACGCCTGTGTGCAATTACTATGATTATGAGCTTAGAAACGAATATAAAACACAGAAAAATTATGGATAAGGAACATTTGGTTTCACTGTTAATTTGTGCCACGCGGGCTTATCGTGTGTAGGAGTTGAATATAGCTGCGAGTATTAATTGAGCGATTCTAAATCTGTTATACAACGTAAATTATAAGAATACGTTTATGCCAACAAACCAATGTTTATGGATTATGTAAGGAATATTCAACGAATAAGCCACTGAACACCACTCTCATCGTCGTACTTTTAGCACTTTTAGAATAGGATTAAATAACATGCTCACTGCCCGAACATTATCCACCCACGATCCTAACACGACTCGTGCAAGCAGTGTTGCATTAGAGCAATCGCGAGATGTCGTATTACGGGCACCGATCATTGACAATGTCGTGGTTTTGGTGTATTAGTGCCATCTAACAATGTTTCATATACAATAACGATTAACTGATTGTAGGTAAGTCAGGTTATTTTAAAATACTAAAGTCGTTGTTTTCCCTCCTCTAGAAGGGAGTTTTTCCAATAAGCAGTTACTTATCCGACGACCAATACGTGGCGTTTTTCTTGCTCATCGTTTATTCGGTTCCTCGTTGCGTCCATGGATAACGTGACTCATTGATTTTGATCTCCTTAACTACGATATAAAAACAAATGAGAAATTATAATAGGACACCGTATGCATTTCGCTCGTCAAATTCGAGCAGAGTGTGTATACGCGTGAACGAGGGGCATTTCTAACGGCTACTTATTGATAGTTAGGAGGCGGCTTTTTAACGGATAGAAATGTATGTATGTACAGGATAGATCTAACACTATACACTCGTCTGCCATGGTAGTATCGACGAAGAACTTTGTGTCTCACGTTCTGCAATACCGACCTCGAAAAAGATCAGAATGTTTCTTACGTTCTCTATTTGCTATGGCGAATATAAAAATTTGTAATTCAATTCAATCGTCGAACGCGATAAAAATGGACTTGTCACATCTTACGGGTCACGGCGTCACACGTAATATCAGGTAATATATACTGTAATATTATTAACTAAAGACAGAATAGACGTGAAATTAAATGGAAACTCGTCTGAAATACCGACTGCTAAAAGTCAATGTTTCTCATGCCCTCTATAATTTATAACGTCACCGCGACGATTGTAATTAATCTGAACCCTCTTTGTTTATTTAAACAAAACTTTAGGTGGTGCTCGATTAAATAAATTTTTGGTCCTTGAATTCATTTATTTGAACGAGAAATCGTAAATGCTTAGAGGTTAGGTATTTGTCGCACGACGAATTGAACGGAATTCTATCGTAACAAACATGAAAACAATATTTCAACATAATCTTATATTAGACAGTAAAACAGAGTTGTGTGTGTGTGAAAACGTGATATTTATATATTTAATAATTAATTAAAATATTATGATCGGTTGTAAAAATTAAAAATCTTGTAAAAGAGTTTCGAAAAATCTGTTATTATTACAAACTGAAATATTATATAAATTCTTTTCCCTTTGGTCAATTTCATGTTTAACTACTATAACACAATTATTTTTGCCATAAACTAGTGTTTTTGGTTACTTATTAACAGTTTAATTATCATGTTATGACATTTAGATCTGATTGTGTTACATTGGAAAAATCGTTAACTTTCAACTAATCTTGACAAGGTTAAGTCACTTCGTATGTGTATCATAACAAGTATATATAAGTATACAAGTATGTAAGTATCGAACTCGCACGCAAACTCAACAGATATGAAACTGCGGATCGGAAGAAAATATACCATTTATAAAACAACTCTGCTGTTAATTTATATGTACCATTGAATTACAATAATTATCCTATTAATTTATAACAATTCTACAGTAAATTTGGAACAGTTACACTATCAATTCGTAATAATTAAATTAATAATTTATTTCTTTTTATCTGATATTAACTAAATCTTTGAAATTTCTCAAACGGTATTTTATTTCCATTTAATTTTATATTTTAATTTTTAATGTAGTACTTCAGTTTTCATTTAGCTATTCACTTAACTATTTCAAATACAATCGGTTACAACGCAAAGCATTAATAACATATACCTATGGGTAAAGTTTAACACTTCATATCCGAACAATGCCACAAAATCAAATTTTGTTCATGGATTTGAGGAAGCAAATGACATGGCAATGAAAACAAAGGCAATGAAATTTCGTCATCCAATTATGCATGTTATGATTGATAAGTTACATGGTTTGGTTCTTTTGGTAATAAGTTCAATATTCAAACATGATTATTTAAGTTTACATACGAGCTAAACTTCCACGACTTCTACTCATGCACGATTCAATAATTTTCTAACGACAATCAATAACATTTTTATTGACAGATATTTGAAAGATATCTCCATCTTCGTATATAAGGCTAACAGAGTCATTGTTAAATTTTATTTCTGTCTTAATGAACATAAATTTCTTGTCACAACTTGTGGTACTCTCTGGTTTTGAAAACATATTTAATGAAATTATTTAAGAGTCAAATATAACGTGATTTGGTGTCCGTAATAATTTCCTACATGGGAATAGATAATACTAACTTGCACACGATATGTATGCTTACAAGTCTTCTAGATACATTCAGATCCTTATTAGTAAATTTCAATACTCAGTACTCCTTTATTATCAAAAAGATTTCCATGTTCTGTTCCCGCTAACATAATATTAATAAAATGTATCGAATATAATACAAGCATGTTTAAGAATCTTTTACACTATTTATCCAGTTTCTTTTGTCCAATTATGCATTAAATTAAAATGAACGAAATAAAACGTAGAATAGATATTTTATTGATAAGTAGAATTAATTTATGATATATGCACGCTTTTTGTACAAAAATACATTGTTTAACTTAGAACGAAAGGTTGAAAATTTCTTTATTAATATTTTTAACAGCCTGTTATAATTTCATTTTTTTTCATTTTTCTTCAAGTTAAATCTTTTGATACGAAAGGCTGCCGACAGGACTGCGATCTAATGTACTTTAGTAAGGACGTTTATTGCACCATCCGTACATTTTAATATTCTTGGATATAATATATGGTATAAGTCTGATAATATTCCAACGGTCCATAAAATAGTATCTATTATCAGATTAGTATCTATTATCTATAGTTTAGTTTTATTTTTAAGTAGGTTCTAGTTCTAAGATTTCGATTAAATTAATACTAAGCAACTGTGTTAGACGGTGGAGGTCAACGAAGGACTCATTGTTTGTTTTTCGTTTTAAGTCGTAGTTTTAAAGCTTAGTCTTAACCCTGAATTTTAAGTCCCAGCTTTAAGTTGTATCGTTAATTTTAAGCATTACTTTTAATACATTTGTAAAAATCGATGTAGTTGATCGAAATATTTGTTCGCAGAAATAAAACTTTGGTCATCTGTTTGCTTTTTTCATACATTTTTTTGTTTCCTCTTTCGTTGGTCTTTTACTCTATTCATCGGACGTAATTTGTTTGTTTGTACAAAAAAATTGTATTCTACATTACTGACTCATTTTTACACATAGAATCACCATCATGGAACTACGTTATGAGCGATATCCTATATCTTTTATCTGTATTAGTAGATCAAGTAATTAGAATTCTTCTTGAAATAAGATAAGTAAAATATAATGTACATATATACATATTGAATATCTTATAATATATAACATTCTTGTGTCTATATCGTATCTATATCAAAACTTTATATCATTCGCATCTAAAACTTAGATACACGTTCAAAAGAGATTTTATCATGATGAATTATTCAATGTGTTTTCACATTTCAGAAAATTTTTTATTTCACATTATTTAATCTCACATATACATACGATAATGTTATTATCTATGATGTAATTTTAATGAGAACATAATCGAACAATATATTGAAAATATCTTTAAGAGGTTTGTAATCTATTTTAAGGAAATTTATTTACCCAATACACAAGGTGGACATAAATCAACACCTGGACAAGGTAATACACATTTTTGCGTTACACTGTTAAATTTCAAACCGTTTGGGCATTTAAGATCATATCTGATGGTCGTCGCACCATTCACGTAACAGAAATAATATTGCTCACAACCGTGGCCAGTTATTGGAAATCTACCACTTGTAACGCATTTAGGACTTGCCGTTGTACTTGGCGTCGTACTTGGCGTCGTACTTGGCGTCGTACTTGGCGTCGTACTGGGCGTCGTACTGGGCGTTGTACTTGGTGTCGTACTGGGCGTCGTACTGGGCGTCGTACTGGGCGTCGTACTTGGTGTCGTACTGGGCGTCGTACTTGGTGTGGTACTTGGTGTCGTACTTGGTGTCGTACTGGGCGTCGTACTTGGTGTGGTACTTGGTGTCGTACTTGGTGTCGTACTGGGCGTCGTACTTGGTGTCGTACTTGGCGTCGAACTTGCCGTCGAACTTGGTGACGAACTTGACGTGGAACTTGACATCGATGATGTAATTTGCTTACAGATATAATTCGAAGAGGATGTGCAATATTTTAGCGAGGGATCAAATACCATCGAAGATGCGCACGACATATCGTATGACATCAATTCAACTCCGTTAAAAATACATATATAATAATTAGCACACGTTCCATCCACGATTTCAAATGTTCCTTGCATTACACATGTTTGGTTAGATGGAATTATTTGAAGCGTCCCAATGGGAATCGAATTAAAGATGAAAAGAATTTCAAGCGCAACGAGGAATACGTTCATTTTGCGTATCTTACTGGTTTACAGAAAACGATGCTCATTTGCCGAAAATCAAAGAGAATATGTTTCTTAGCTTCATTACTGCAGCGAATATATTACCATCGTTGAATTTATTGTTTTATTATCGCGCATTACGAATATCTGTTAAATTCTGAGAAAATACGAGCTGAAAATAAATATCTTATGATACTTGGTTTATGAGTAAAAGAGATATGCGGACTATTATTGCTTCCTTGTGTACGACATATGAACGTACTATTAACAATTAGTCTTCCTAGAGCTATTTTCTTCTGAGAGAATTTATGAAAAACAACCAAAAAGATAGCGTAGGAAGAAGAAGAAATTAAATTTTTTATTTTGCATGATATACATTTTATACATTTTGTTCGGTAGTAAATTAGCTAAATTTGTTAAAATCAAACTGCTTCTTAAATTTAATATTGAAATACCATTAATTTGTCCAACTGATGAAACTTCGTTTGTTTGAAATAGAAGATACCTATGCAAACTTTGTTGGATAATTAAAACGCAAAAAATTATTTATTTGAGTTTAATGAAACGATCCTGATTACTTAATCGATTAACAAGAATAAGTATGTATAATAAAATGTTATGTAGCAATAAGCAAGTATAGTGAGTAAACAAAGTATTAGATATTGTAAAAAATGTAGTTTTATTTGAAATAGGTTGCTCGGTAAATAGAGTATATTATAGTTAATCGATTCACCAGTTGTATGGTTTGTAACATTTGTTTCGAACAACCCCAACAGATACGTAAGTTTCCCTCGAAGTTAGATAGTTCTCCAACAGGGGGTTCGCAGGTAAGAAAACTTTCGTAGAGGTTTACATTGTAGGAGAGAGATTGGTAGGTAGAAAAGGAGTTCGATTCTTCGAGAGTAAGAGAAAGGATGAAAGAATAGAGGAAGAAAGAAAGACAAGAGGAAGGAAAGAAGGAGCAAATGTATATAAGCGACTTGTATGGAAGACGCGCCAATGGACTCTCTCTTTGACCTTACTGAAGCGTGCACCTTTCTTCCCGTTTTTTCTTCGTTCTCCAATCTCCTTACTCTTCGAAGTTTTCTATAAGATCCTTCTATTTGACGTCCTTGCTCTTCAATCTTGATCTTGCCGTGAGGAAGTTCAGTAACTCTTTCGCATCGTGCACTTTCTAATTATGTGTTACCAAAAATAATACATCGAGTTTACATCTCGTTCTTCGTTGTAACCTTCAAACAATATTTGCAGTGATTTCAATAAATTCTTTTTTATCGAATCAAAATGTGTGACCTTTGAATTAAAAAGTTTCACCTTGTTTCTTGTGATATGTTCCTGACGAAATGGACCTACATAACAGTATGCGAAACATGAATCTGCTTCGAGTGAGTATAAACAACATTTTAAAACATTACGAAAGTTTATTAAATAACAGAGTTATATTTCGTGACATAGTAATTTTAATTATTAAAATTTACTATATTAAACATATAACAATAGTCCATTGATTAAACAATGTATCTCATATCGAGTAAACTTTTTCCATACCTTGACACAGGATAAGTAGCAAAAATTGACGTTAGAAATTTATTTCTTTAATCTTATATTACACATTGTACATGTTATACATATATTATATTACTCTATTTACTCTGTATTGAATTTTACATTTATATTTAACAATTTATATGTAATGTATGTGTAACAATGTAAGGAAAATTATAAAATTTATGTTATTAAAATTATAGCTTGTTATATATGTATATACCTATACACTGTGAAAGTTTAAAAAGAATAGAGAGGTAGTAGGTCAATTTGTATGAAACAAATCTGACAGTTTCAACCTAGTGTTAGCATTAGTGAAGCTTGTTAATTAAGTTTTCCCATAGTTCTTTTCATAAAACTCCAACAAAGCTTTTTCATAGTTCTTTTCACAAAACTTCTCACAAAGTTTTTCAACAATTCGTTTGCAAAAGTGTACTAACAATGAGACTATTTCTTTTCTGTTTTATTGTCGAAATGTTGATTACAGCATCGATCTAAGTATATACCTATTACTTTAAGTACAAGAATAAAATGAAATGCGTGTTTAGAAGCCGTATAAAATATCAATTACTATTTTATTTGACTTTACCTACTAACAGTTTTGTCGATAAAAATTTACTTTTGTAATTAATTAGTCTACGATGTTTAAAATTTAACTTCAAAAGATGAATATTAACTGTTAGAAATATCCTTCAAATCTTTCCTATACCTTTTTACGTTTCTTCAATTTTACATTTACAAATTAATCTATTTTATAACAGCATCAATTACTTATTTAGTGTTGTATGAAATAAGTGTTTGTTTAATTGAAACTTTTGTTTGTAAGGATACACTTTTAGTTACAAATTAATGGTTAGAAACTCTATACATATGTATTTCATTGATTTAGCATTGTACTTGTGAGAGTAGATGTTCGACTTTTTAACCATAGATTTTATGAGGCGAAAGCTATACTGACAGAGATAAATTACTATTTTTTACAATAAATTTATTTGTATCATATAGATACATTTTAACGTATTATTAGCGAATATAATATATAATAAATATGAATTATGTTACTTTGATTTTGTTTTCAATAAGAATTTTTCTAAATCTTCTTTTTGTTTATAACTTAACACAGAAAATAAAAAGGTGGGAAAATAGAACAGTGTTATTAATTTAAATAATTTATTTCTTACCAGAAAGTATATTTTTATTTTCCTGCTCCAATTTTTTCTTCTTCAACTTTTTGAAGAAGTATTTTTACAAATATTCCATGACATAAATAATAGTACCTTTCAAAAATATGATGAAATTAAATTTGTTTTACTTTAAACATACTTTCTTTTAAATTATTATGTTATATATTACAAAACATGTTAAAAATATAACGTTTATTGGGATGAAACATTGTACAGTGTCTATGTTCTTGTACATAGAATTCTGTAGTGGAGCATGTGCTTGATTTATCATGCAACGCGTACAAGGCGAAAGTTAAAAATCACCAATTCAAAGTCTGGTAAAACTACGCTCCAGCGACATGACCAAATTTAGCTACTATTTTAAGAAATATACCTGCGACTAGTCTACTTTCGTTTTGCGAATTTTCAATTAGCTGAGATTGTGAATTTTCAAGTAAGATAATACGAGTATTCATTTCCTTTGTTTTATGAAATAGAAGTATAACTTATTTGTAACGATCTATCACTCATAAGTGTTCGTAAAGAAATTTAGAACTAGCTTGGTATCCTAGTATATTGATTTCAAGATTATAAGAAAATTTCTTACATTTATGACGAAACCACTTTCAATAACACTAACGTCACCTATTTTTATTATATTATTATTCCAAAAACAGGAATTCTCGTTAACTCAAAAACTCAATACAATCAAAATAGAAATAAGATGTTAATTGGAATAAAAATAAAAGCAAAGATATTAAGGAAAGATAAAAAAAATAAATGCTTTATAATATTCTCAGATTTTGAGAAAAAATTCTCCAAACCTTATCGATAGATACAGTTCGTAATAGAACAATTTTTAAACTATTTTTTAAATAGGATAATTTTTATAAACAATGCATATTAGTATAATCACAAATATGTATACCTTTAATAGTTGAAAAAGAAAGAAGTAGCAAACGATTATTTATTATTGGCAACTACATGTCCGGTGTTATTTTTTGATAATACCTCCCACGAATTCTTATAGTGTAACATTTGAATGCTCCTTTAAACTTCTGACGACTGACCATTTTGAATCACTAACAAACTTTTTGGCAGATTTTCAAGAAATTAACCTGTAGACATGTCCGGTTACAAAAGCTTCTGAAAGTTAGGTCTGATTTGTATACGTCGTGAATCGCCAATCGTTCACGATCCAACAAAGACGTCATGAACGATGTGAGGGAAACATATGCTCGACGCTTTCGAGTGATCCTTGTCGTTTGGCATAGTGCCAACATAGGAGCGAAACTCTTTCGTCTACGACCTAAATCTGTCGCTTTCCGTTTGCACGTTTCTTCCTCTTATCAGTGTCAATACCAATCATCTTCGAATAAGCTTTATGGCCTTATTAAACATTGACATGATTCATGAAAACTTTCGTCTTCTGACAAATATTTGTACATTATATAGATGTCACATGATCTACATAGCATTTAACCTTACCAACTTTTCCTTTTCTATAAAATTTTTAATAACAAGATACTCTCACAACTAATGTTATTAGCGAAATTTGATAAGACTGGAGTATCAAATTATCAGTGCTGATAGATTTTCTTGTTTTTTATGACAGTAACAAGATTGATGATAAAACAAGTACAGTTTTACAAGCGAATTTTATAAATTACAAGCTGATTATCCTCATTCATGTAAACTTGTAAAATTATAGAAACTAATTATGGAATAATAGTCGTAACAGTATGGAATGTATGACGCTTTGTTTGTGTTTATTAGTAACATTCTAACATTCTAATCATAGTATTGATTATTTAGTATTTAAGAGAAAGATCTCTGTTTCGACAAAAACATAGAAAAAGCATAATTTATAGGTAGTCTTTTTTTAGATTGAAAAAACAAGAGAAGTTCAGAAAGTTAATTTTTATATTTATTATATATTTTTATATTATTTTATATTTTATATTATATATTATATATTTACTCATCTTTTTTTATCATTATATTATAATGATCGCGCTGCTGAAATAAATAAAATTTATTTCACAAAATTAAGGAAAATATTAAATATATTTTGTATCTATTATTTCATGATATTCGTTTAAAAAATCTAATGCACGTGATAATTACACCTCTCATTATCAAGGTATTTCCACAACTGTCCTTCCTATGTAAACTACTTCGTTAAAACCGTTAGAGCTTGTTCGTTGTGAGGAATAAGACTTCAAGATTTTCACTTTATCTCTTCCCATCAAGTTCTCAAGGAATGGAGCCTTCCTGTTTGAAAGTTTATTTCTTACTATAGTTACATCACAAAAACGATTAGAATTTCTTTCTTTAATACATTATATTACATACATAAGATGGCACGTAGAGTAATTAAATCATACATTTATATAAAACACACACGACGAAATATAAAATGATCAAATTCTATTCGCTACTAAAATAAATTTTACTATATAGTTATACAATTATACAATTGACCTATATATTTCTATTTTCGATTATTATAACTAAAATTAATAGAATTGAAAAACTTGCAATATTAATTGCTTTTTATTACATTTTTCTAAAAGCTAAATGTCTTAGTATTAAGGAGATCCTATTCATCGATATATTAACTTCATCAAAATATCAATGAAGAACTATAACAACGAAGAAATATACAGACAGACATACATTTGTTTGTTACTCTACAATTATCCTCCCTACGATTAGAAGATTTAAGGACAGCAGAAATTATTTTCGATAAGCAGAAAGGAAGCTTCCTGATATTATTTCGATTTGAGATAGACAGCCAGAAGAAAATTGCACACTCCTTATTGGCATTGGTTAGTCTCGATTAGCGCCGGCATTTATTCTAGCACACGTGTTGCTCACACGAGCACACCAATACTTTGTTGAATACGCATTATACTGATTACATGCAACCACATATTACATCTTCTCACTATAGGTCGACTCTCGTAATACCCACAGCCCACTTACCTACATTACCCCTGCTACATAAGTGTCTCTTATATACTTCGACTATTACAGTGTGTGAACTACCTATTCTTCAATGAAGAATAGTTTATCTCACGATCAAATACAACCGATTATATGTATACTACTTTTCGATAGCCAAAATTAGACGACAATGTAATTTTAATGACTCTTCATTCATTCATTTCATTTTAATGAAATCTTTATTAGTCAAATTGTATTAGCTGAATAATAATTTAAGACTTTCTTTTACTATAAAATTTCCTTCCTTCTTGACGAATGTGCTTTAAATAATAAATTTAACGCGAACGTACTTTACGTAAGACAAAAAGTGGGAAAATACAATTTTCGTCTTGAAATGCTTCGAAGTGAAAAACGTTTCAACTCTATGAAAAGACAAAAACGCGTTAATATTTAAGTGATAGCACATCGACGATAATAAAAATATTTCTATACATTTAATGATACAATTTAATGATACAAATAAGCAAACAACAGCTACAATTATAATTATTTCCTCGTAACTTCAACTTGTAACTTGCAATTATTAATTTTCTCTATAAAACTTATTCTACCTGTATATATTGTAATTTCTAGAATACAAGTTCAGAATGTTATAACTTTATAAAATACCTATTTTTCTTCCTTACATGTGTAAATAAATGTTAAGTTTTGATTTTAAATGTAATTCAAAATTAGTTATAAAATAATTTTCGACGCGTAAAATTAACGAAATTAGAATTCCGCTCCAATTAAATATATTTGTACAATACGTAACTTAACGTTTGTAAAATATAATTGTGACTTCAGAGATAATTTTATTACTAACTTTATTATTAAAAAATATTTCATGGTTTTGTTAAGGGTTCCCTTTTCAATACATATTATTGTTTTATATATCATATTACTCGTTATAACGATAGAATGGCCTGTTTATGGCTGGCTTGAAGTTTACTATGCAATTAAAATGTTATTATACATATTATCTATTTTAAGTTAATTTGAAAACGTAATAACAGGTCAAGTAACTCTGCCTACTGGGACTTGTTTCAAAGCGATAATACAAAATGATATTGTTTGCTACTTTCGCTTGAGTAACTACTACTTCTTATCCTCTACTAAGTATATAAAGCACACCGAGTTTGATGTTAATAGGTTTAAAAGTGATATGAGGGATCTCTTCTATCCTTTTTTTTCATTTGTTCACTTTCTTATGCAGTTCCGGTTCTCGCTGTAAGTACGGTGATCCGCGAGTACTCTCGTTCTCTCTCACACGTCCGCGTATTTCACGGTAAACGTAAAATAGCACGTGGAATTCCACGGGTACACCATTGAATTTATGTCTCGTGAGAAATTCGTGAGCAATAGCTGGTCGTTCAAATCTGTTCTGCGCTCGATTTTATGCTATCCTTGCTCCCCTTTCACTCCTCACCCTTTGTTTTCGATAATTTGGTTGAATATTAGAACTTACAAACACAATAACGAAGATGAAGGCTACTAATTATTCCTTACTCTTTATCATGTTGCAGAAATGTTTCTGCTTAATTCTTTATTGCAACTTTTACAAAATTCATTCAATTTCTATCAAACATCTTATTTCTAGACTAAATTAAACAAAGATTTTCATATTAGAAAGTTTTCTTATCACCTACGTCTATGAGTTTTACCTTCTGCTGGAGATTATGGTAAAGTTCGATTACTTTCCCAAATATTTATGTCTCATCGAATCAATAATTAATACACATGAGACGTAATTAATTACATATGAGACGATAGAAGAAGAATATTTATATATATAATTACTAATATAAGTAGGAGAATACGAAAAATTAGTGTAATTGTCTAATCCAAGTGAAACTACATAGTTCTGGCATAATTCAGAGCGGTAATGAATGTTCCTCAGGAAGTGACCCACTTTAGTTTACCCTGTGTTTATTTTCCATGGTTATTGACCATTGTGAGAAGTGCACAAGCTTTTCTAAGCGTATTCGTTCATGAATTTTCATCTGCTGTTAGGAATGCGATGTATTTATTTTAATTATCATTGAATAAAATATATCTTATTTCTCATGAAATGCATCAAAATGTTTCGATAAATTCAACGTATTTATCGAATATTCTAAAACATGAAATTTTCTATATCGCGCATAGTTTCGTACTAGAAACTATCTGTATGTAAAATATATAAATATAATAATAAAAACGGTTTAAGTTCGGTGTTCATCTTTAATCCAATTAACAACTTATATGCTTTTAGGTTACGTTAACGCTATCACTGCTCGTTTTTGCATGCAGTACGTCATCATGCTTGAAAAATGATCCAAGTGAACCATCCTTCGATAATGGTCCAAATATTATTCGGCGCAGTAGAAGGGTCGGATTAAATGAATATTTAGTCCCACCTCCAATACCGAAACCTTATCCGGTGAGGTCTGGAAGAGTAGCAAATCCTTCGGCAGCGGAATCTCCAGGATACTTTACACAATTGATGAGCTGGTTGAACCCCTTTAATTATGTCTCTTCAACTTCTACACCTCTAAAGACATCGCATCTTGAACCACCACCTCTTTATTCTCCACTAACTCAATCTTACGGCCCTCCACCATATAATTTGCATCCTGCTTTGCAACCTGGACCGTCTCTTCATCCTCCACTTGGACCTCAAATTGATCCATCTTTGCATTCTTCTATCGGTCCATTTCCTCCTGTTCAACATGCCGGTCCACTTCCTCCTGTTCAACATGCCGGCCCACTTCCTCCTGTTCAACATGCCGGCTCACTTCCTCCTGTTCAACATGCCGGTCCACCTGTGGCAGCTCCTTCTAATGGACATCCGGATGCATCTCTTAATCTTCCTGCTCGCCCATCCTTACAATTTTACAACCCTTCAACGATCTTTCACGGTATGCAACGCGCTTTCCCAACTCCGAAAGACAATCGCGGTAGTTACGTAGCAGCGAATAAAGGGAAACATTGTAATCCTTGTAACAAAGTTCCTTGGATTCCGATGCAAGATAGCGGACTTCATTCGGACAAGTATCCGCTTCCTACGCAACTTTCGAACGGTTATCTTCCTCCTAGCAATCAAGGAAATCACGACGTCCAATACGCGGCTTCGCATGAAATCAGAATACCAGAACTTTCTCAAATACCTGTTGAACAAACACCTTTCAACAGCGCATTACCGCACCCACTGTTGTACCATGACACGATACCTCCCCTTTACAAAGCAGAACCCTTTGCTCGGCCGTTTCAAAATCCTCCTGCAATCGAAAATGTGGAACATTTCAAATCACCAGCTTTGCCTGTGACACCGTTAACTGATCAAGTACACAAAAGTCCTGATGTTAAGGACGAGCGTTATAATATTTATGGTAATGACGATCAGAGATCCATTGGAACAGAGATTAATCAAGGACATGTAAGTGCCATATCTAAAAGCCATGAGATCGAGATCAGCAAAGAGCCTGTAGATCACAAAGAATCATTTGATAGTTCGATTCTCGATGCTCAGTCTCCAGGATCGTCGAATCTCGAAAATCACGAATTTCCTAGTCAAAGTGGTAACGAATACCATGAACTCTTTCATCCAAATCCAACTCCTATCACCGATTTCAATTACTTACCGCCGGATCTGAAACCTTCGGCTAGCTTCGCAACTTCCACCTTTCACAATCAAGAAAGCGATAGTTTGAATTATCAATATTCCGACGATTTGTCGCCTAGCGGCAGTGTCATTAAAGATTCTCATGTAACGACGCAACCGTCTCTTGTGAGTTCTTTCGTTTCGAAAGAAAGGCCGATACACTTTGAGGAATCGCCGCTGCTAGATCTGACGAAAAAAGACGAAAGTCGCACCGATATACAATGGCCAACTTCCACTATTGGCTATACCGATATCGATAATGTATCCGATAATACAGCGAAGACAACTACAGATTATAATTTAGAAACCGAAAATGTATTTTTCGAAGATTCATCCGATTCTGTCAAATCGACTGAATCGTATTCTTTTCCGGATATTCAAAATATTAATAGTGTTTTTGGACCTTCAACAATCGCAACCGTGGATTTCTCAAATAGTAATATTAATCAACATGTCGAGACGTCAACAGGTAGTAGAGAATATACAAATCAACAAGACGTTTCGTATATTCCACCATCCGGACAAGCAGGATATTTGTGGCCAAGTTTGCTAATAAATGCACCAAACTTGAGAAATCATTCATCGAAGAATCACGGTTCCTTGAATCATCTTGCTCGATGGAATAATTCTTTCTTAGGCAATAAGAATTCTGAAAAGCAAGAGAGTATAGATACGAAGGATACGCGAGATACGCTTCAAAAGCCACAAAATATGAAGCGAAATAAACAAGTGAGCAAAATTATTCGTATAAATGTAGTTAGGATTTTATGGAAATATATAAAATTCGAAATTTTGATTATTTACAAGTAACATAAGATATTTATTTACGTATTCAGCAATTTTCATTGAGACTTTATTTACACGGTAACTCATAAATTGTATGAAAATAAAGTAAAATTCGATTATTGATGACAAAGATTACGAATTTATGAAAATAACATAATGTTTTAGGTACAAGTTATTATACCATACACGTCGGAATATACACCTATTCCGTTCCAACAATCTTACGGAGATTGGAGTATCAAAACTAATTTTGAACGTACGCAGCCAAGAAAGGTTCCTTCTCGAACCGGATTGAACGCTGATAATTATCTTCAACAAGAATCTAGGAATGATATTCGAGTAGTTAATCAATTTCAGTCACAATTCAATGTCAATAACTCAAAGAAATTGAACGTGCAATCGATAAGACCATCTTCAACTACGGTAGAAGATTCGAAAAGCACTACAACAAGACCAAACACTTCCATCGACGTGCGAAGGTTGCAAAAGAATATCGATAACTGGACGATACAAGTGAGCTTATGGATATATTGTTAATTAATTAATTATCATTAATATAAGTGAGATGTATCTCGATACTTCTTATTATTTATTACTTATAATTACCATATTTTTTCTTTCTCTTGAAATCAAAATTTTCTTTATTCTCCTTATTCATGGAAAATAAAGAGTTGTCGCATGTAGTAATTAAAATTTTCTAAAATTTTACCATCAAATTAATCTTGCCTCTTTAATTTTGCATCATTTGCATTAATTGGTAAACGTATCATAGCACATATTCGCAATGATTGATTCTCAGCTTTTCGAATCTTTCAGCATTATTAATAATGATACTAATATGTTGATGCTTTTTACGATGAATATGCTTTTTATAGAGGCATAAAGAGGAAGATAATTAACATAAGATTTTTACCCGTAGGAATATTCAAGACCTACAACGTCTAGTACAATTTTACCTAGTTCCTTGCATCCTTATCTTTCGCCATCGAAGAAAATTCCAACGGAATACTTAACAACAACAGAACCAGCCGATCGTATAAATGAGTCGAAAGAACACAATGAAATTGTGAAAACTTATTCTTTGGCTGGCTTTAGTTTCAACGAGATAGAACATGAAGGTTCCGCGAGTAATCGTATCGAGGAGAATCAATCGGTAATTTGATGCGATTCGATGTACACTCCACAGTTTACGTTTTACGTATTTGACTATTTAATCTATTAGTAATATTGCTTGGTGATATCAATTAGCATATTAGTAATTTTTACTAATACTACTACGTTATATAATACAGTACTAGTAATAATAATTCTATGTATCTACATATAATAATCGGTAAATCGTTATTTTGTTATCGTCTAACTTATAAATAAACTTATAAATTACAATATTAATAGCAAAATAATATTATTCGTATTGATTGTATTTCTAGGCCGTAAAGGTTCTACGAATAGATAAACCGAAAGTCACAATTAACGACTTACACAGCGTAGATAAGCCCACGATAGAAGAAAAGTCAACATGGAAGTCAGACTCTGTTTCGATATCATCTATAAATAAAGAACGAGTTTACGTGGTAACGCCACAACCGATATCACAAATACCCCCTGAAAATGACATGGAAAATCGTAAGGAGCAAGGGAAGACCGAACAACCGGAGCAAACAAGTGAATCAACTGCCAGTGACATAAGCAACAGCAAGAATAATTTCAGTGAATTTGAAGCGATCGAAAAAGCTTATCAAGTGCTTCCGCAAGCGGTAAATAATCTTGCTGTTGCATCCACCGGGAAGGAAAACATTCCATTATGGGGAATTATGGAACACGAAGAGTTTGCTTCTTTGAATTTGAACGAAAATGACGAAGAAGCAGCAGAAGATATCGTGGATGGACCGATACTTTATTCTGGGCACTCGAAGGTGATAAATTATCGAAAATATTGAACATATTCTGTCAATTATTATTCCTGGAAATAGTAGAAATATTGCTATTTGTTAACTCTCTCTCTTTCTTTCTCTCTCGTTATTTATAGATAATTTATAGACAATAACAATGATATTGTTTACAGGTGTCACGAGCTAAACGATGACAAGCAAGAATCTCTTAAATATGGAGGCTGAAAAACACAATTTTTAATTGTGAATAGTTAATTGTTCGGCCGTTTTAATCTTAAAGATCTTAACAGGACACGAATAAAATTGTTTTAGGGTTTTAAGTGTACAACTTGAACTTTATTACGGCCAGTGTAGACTTATACGTATTATTATATAAAAACAATAAGATGATTATTTGTAACATAAACAGATACATCTGTAAAAAGTAACGTGTTACGAGTGTTGCGAATTAAGGCTTAATTTCGAATTTCCCTTTTTTGCTATATACGAAGAATTGCTATGAAAATACGATTTCATCGACGTAACTGTTATTTGATCGTGTAATTACTTTGTAAATACGTAAAAGTAAACATACTATAAGTTTGATAAATAGGATTAAATTAATTGTAAGTACGTACTGACAAGGTTGTATCCCCAAAAATCCATAATTATTTTTGTAAAATAGAGAAAAATTCAACAGTTACAAGTTGCTATAGACTGTCGAATAAATTAGATCATAATAACGTTAATCATTACTCTGATGTTGTTAAAAATCTCCTTCAATTCTGAATTTGAAGTTTGCCTTTACAACATTAAAGAGTAGAACACAGAGCGCACAATATATATGTACGCGTGAAATGTATAAAAATAAACATTCTTCGACTCGACGAAGTATAGTTATAAAATTAAAGGGACCATTATCCATTTTTTGGCTATTTTTAAGAGAGGCAGAATCAACTTTGTAATGTACTAAACCCTACTGTACTACTAACGTAAATGTAAATGTAATGTAACTAAATTCAAAGTACATTTAAAAGTTAGAAACTCAACTTTATTTTTGATTATCTGAATAAGTTTTTCTCTGGATATATAACTAAATATACGTTTTTTTATACCGTCACTTTCGATGATTTTGCACACTTGGAAGCCACCCAAAAAGAGCTATTTGTATTCAGATACTACAGCGATGCAACTCATACGTATTCCGCGTACTGCGTGTTTGACAATGTTTAAGACTTTCTCGATTATATGGTGAAAGGAGACCGTATTCCGGTTCACGTTGTTTCATCAATTGAAAAGTGCGACCATTTTACCATGATTTCGTGACTGAAATTTACGATGATACTCTCTAATTTTATTGTGCTTTGGACTTTTACGAAACGATAAGAGAAGTATATCAGAAATTGATTTAAAGCTGACTAGAAAGTTCTAAGAATGAATACTTGAAAAAAAGTATTCCTGGATTCGTAAATGCATATTGAAATTATCGGAATTATTAATTTCATTCTTCTTATATATATTAATTGAATTGTGACTTTTTATTAACTTACTTCTATCTATTACAATAATCTTAAAGACAGATTTCCGTAATGTGGAACATTAATAAACAAACGAATTCTCCTACTAAATATAATAAATAAGATATATAAAATGCTTTTTTCAAAGTACCAAATTATTTGTAAATTATAGACCTAAATTATCTATAAGTTATAGATATGTATATACATTATATATACGTGCAAATATTATATACACACGTGTAGAAAAATATAAAACGATCAGGCGTATGTATATTTTCCTACGATGGAAATTAATTATTTTAAAATAGGGTTTTTAAAAAAATATGTTTATTCGTTTAACTTACTCAAGCATACATATATACATATGTACAATTACATTTGTCTCGAATCAGTTAGAAATTCTTGGCACTATCATGTTTATTTTTGAATATTTACATTAATCCGTGTAATCGGCCCTTTTTAAAATATGTAAAACGTTTAATCCTTTGTGTTATGCCTTTAACAGCGTGTGAGAACTTTTACCGGAAGATTCTGAGAAAAAAGAATCTATTGTCGTTGTGCGGAAGATCGTGATTGTTAAAAGACCTGAGTTGCGGTAACGAAACACTTCACATCATTAAGTCTGTTCTGTGGCAAACAACATTGAATAAGCACACGACCTTAATTAAACTTGAGATGATATAGCAGTTGCTGTGATCCGTATAGAAAGTGCTGTACAAACTTTTCTTTAATAAACACTATGTGTAAGTATAATCGTTAATACTGTAAGTGTCGCATCAAGTATTATTTTTAAATACATATAATAATTTTTAAAAATAGTTAACAAATTTTAATTATTCTATTGGATAGTTCGAAAAGTTCGTAACAAATTTTTGTTAGAAATTACCTATTAACTTATTCAATAATTTCGTGATTATCTTATTAAAACATTCTTTTACCTTTTTCAGCGATAAATTGTTCAAAGCCGTTTTGCAGGCATCTAAAGCGTGTTGTAATGTATTTTTGTCATTCAGAATGTTTTGTAAAGATTTGATTAAAATGAAGAATGGATGATTACGTGCATATCCAACGTACAGATATATGTACGTCCAGTACCAATTCGAAAAAATGAAATCTCTTTTGTCGATTATTTCTGTATATACGGCGCGCGAAAAGTAATCAAACTGAATCTCTGTTGATATATGTCAATAACATTTTACGAGTTTCTTAATGAATACATTAAATTATAGCCTAACGTCTTCGTTAGTAAACTTTAGTAAATATTTAATCTTCTTATTATATGGAAATATTCTATCGACTTTGTTTTTTCAGTGGAGAAACGTTATACGTAACATCGAACGTTGCTCAAAATTTAGAAAAATCACAACTACAATGCACGTTATACATACCAATGGCAGTTCGTGATGAAAATGCTCTGTCTTGTGTACAGTGATATACATTGAGTCAAGTTTAATAAAAAAATTATTTTTAGTTATTAATAAGTGTATAGAGTATAGAGTCTTCAACAATTCAAGGAGAGTCTTGCTGTTCTTTTCGTTTCTGCATTTTTTTCTTTCGGATGATTAATATTTCCACTGTCCACATTGTGACTGTTAGAGCCGTAACACAATTTATTACAATTATGCAAGGTGTAAAACTTCCAAAATTATCACGCATTATACCTGCAATAATTACAGACAGAAAAAATGAAATATGTATCGTTTTAGCATAATTCCTGAAAATTATTAAATGTATCGCGTACTCTTTATTTTTCTTATGTAACACGTTTAAAAAATATATTTCTTTAAGGAAAATAGAAAAAGGTTTGATCGAATATAATTCTCCGATGATAATTTTCACTGTTATTAATTCCATGTGCAAGATATCTAAAAACTATTTGCAAGAATTATTGAAACTCAATGGATTAACAATTATGTGTTAGATACTACAATGGGCGCTTTATAATAAATGGAAGAAGTTCACATTAAACTAAATAGAAAATTTCAAACAGTCTACTCAAAGTATGAATCTGACTTGTAGAATCATTCAGTTAAAACATGAACGTAATTGTGGCAAGAAATTCAATAATACTACTAATACTACACATAATAGTAATACATATAAATATACAAATATACTTGATGTATTTTAGTTTTGTACATACCAAGCATAGGACCAGCACACAAAAGAATTGCTCCATTTACAATCATTTGGATTCCCGATGCGTTAGGTAATTTATCTATTGGCACGTAACAAGGTATTACTAAGCTCATATATATTGAACGTATCCCTTTAGCAGCTCCCAATCCAACAGCGACGATTATCAATGAAATAAATCCATTGACGAATAATAAAGCTGTAATGAGATTAAACAAATTCATGTTACGAAGAGATACTCTATGCTAAAATAGTAAATTTGAATATATGTTTTAAATCTTTTATAATTCATCGTAGCCAAAAATGTCCTTTCACGTGCCCCATGTGCAAACTAGCTCGTTTCTATTCAAACTTATCTTTCTTATTCTACTAGATTCGAAAGTTTGAAAGATTATTATTAAGTCAAATTCTAAATTAAATCAAGAATTTGTCCATAAATGTTGGTCTACTTCCAGTAGAAGTAAAAGATTCACAGGAAAAAAATTCAAGGTTGAAGCACTTAGATCATCAATGACCCAGTTTACCTATGTAGACTTAACCCTCCGTGGGCAAGCTGGGTCGTTTATACCTACGACCAAGCTTTTTATCAAAAAATCTGAAAATATTCTGAGATATTTTTATCAAAGAATTCTTATCAACGCCTCTATGTATATTTCTAAAAAATCGGTGAATTAATACCTTTTTTTTATGAGGTAAGTGCTTATGAAACATTATTTTATTTTTAGTTGGTTAATTTAGAAATTAATGTTCTTTTATTAAATATGTGATAAACTATACGATAGGATGCTTACTTGATCGACTGATAATTAAGAGGCATAAGCTTCCTAGATACATTATTCTTGGTGGTTGCTGAAGCCACTCGCCGATAAAAGGAGCAAGAATTCTGAATATCAAATCTACACTGGCAATAACACTCATTACAGTCGCTATTTGATTGTTTGATATCTTCATATCCGACAGGAAAAAAGGTGTTAATTGAGAGAAATTTATTTCAGCAAAAATAGCTATGGACATTCCCAACATCATATTTACATAGATTGGATCTCGTAATAAATCCAGATCAAAATACTCTGATATCGTCTTGAATATTCGTGTCATTGTCGATTCCTTTTCAGATCTATAATTGATTAAATCTGATATTAAATACAGCTAAGATATAATATTTTTATTTTTCTTCCTCATTCTTTGAATTCAGTATATCACTGTCTGTTATCATCCTTCAGTATTCGAGGGATTAAGATTTATTAAAGCTGTTTACAGCAATCGGTTTAAACAGTCATCCATGAGACTTCTTAAGATCCATAAAATGAGAAATTCGTACCAAATATTCTTTACAATTCTTTTGAATAGAATACGTATATCCTTGAAAAAATCAAGTATTTAAAACAAATCTTTATTTTTCAAAGTACACTTCTTTGTATTTCGAATCGACATTTATTATCACACTAAGAGTCATACATAGCGTTGAGAAAAAGTAGGAAAATATTTTTAACGAGTGATTGTACATAACAAAGTAAACCAAAAGGCAATGATGATCAAATTATAATTAAGGTTCTCCTTTTTCAATTATATATATATTTAAAAACTTGACCAAAAACTGCCATATAATCAATAATTTCGGGATCAAGCGTTAAAGAAGCAGTTTTACGCTAACATAATATCCGATATATGCTAAGTTTCAACAAGAAGACAGTAATATATTATTCGTGGTATCATAAGTTTTCTGAGATCCACACTAGAACATGCACACGCACAGACATACATATATTTTATATTATTAATTTCAGTAAAACGTTTGTATCCAAATAAATCTTATTCCCTTTAAATTTCACGTTAATCAGAACGTGTATACATACTTTCCATTGCTGTCAATATTTGCATTTGACACTGTGTTTGCATGATTTTTTGTTAATAATGTATCGTTTTCCATCGTACTTTGATAATTATTCGTTTCAAGCTCATCTATGCTACTGCACTTAGTTAAAGGTTTCTCCTCAAAAATTTCTATACTGCTGCCGAGATTGATTGTTTCAATGCTTTTTACTAAAATAGGAACGTATGTATTTCCAATTATTTATTTCTTTATATTTTAACTAGTCTTGTTTAAAAAAAATTAATATACTTACACCGACGATTACAATGCTGACCTTTTCGACGCTCCTTTCCCGTTTGACCATTTTCGGTAATTACGTACATATCAGTATCCTTTTCTCCTAACGAAGCTGCGTTAACATTTCTTTTAATAATCATCATTCATATAATTAAGGTGCAGTAGCCTGGATATATCATAAATCTATCGCTTACCATTTAATGTTTCAGACATTTGTCGAGCATAGGGTATATCAAATCCATATATACTTCCAATTTCTGCATCGTGATCGATACTTGAAACAGTCATTTTTCTTTGTACATTAACTAAGTCTAACATTGAACTTTTAAAACTTTCTTCGTCTTGGAAAATACTGCGCTTCCGTTCTAAAACAAATTTCATTTTAATCTAGAATTTTTCAAAATTTTGTTAATCTTACCGACTTTGAAAATAATTATAAATGAAAAGCTAATTAACAGTTCATTATTGTTTTCATGATTAACCGAATAATTAATTTTGAAATAATTAGAAAAAATGAATTTAAAATAATAAGAATATAAATTTTGGGTAATAATTGCAATTAAATGAATACCGAATGACAGCAAAAATTAAATAAAAAGAAAGTTAGTTTCTGTTCGTACTCCTTGAAGAAATGTTTACCCCTGATAGTATTTTCATTCTCATTCTTCGACGATTCACCGTTCACACTTTCCGATTTTGTAGCATTTTTCGTATGCCATTTGAGTGGATGAAGTAACGAGCTACCTACTAATGAGTGCAAAGTGAATGCTCCATATAACAATATCGTACCCTAGTAATATAAAATTGAAAAATGTAAAAATTCTAAATATAGAATTAATTAAACGTTTCTATTTGAAATTATTTTTATTTAGTTTAAGAAAATTTATTATCTACGAATTTCATTACACAATGTGTAAATATATGTGGCCAAATATATATAGTAGAATCAAAATATAATTTCCTTTAGTAATATATAATGTGTTTAAAAATACCTGAGATCCATAATATGAAATTAATAAAGTGGTCACTTGAGGTACAATTATAGGACCAACTCCAATAAGTGTCATTGCTATGGATATTGCACGTCCCCTTTTTGTTGTAAAGTAAGAGTTCAACGCATACGAGAAAGCAGAAGATGTCATCGACGTACCCAATGCTGTGTAGAAAAAATTTACAGTTTACAATTAAAACGCAAGTAACATTTATGTTTAAATATAATATTTTCCATTTGACATGGACATAAATAGTTAACGTTTGTTTATGTAGATAACAAGAGCGTCGTAAGACCAAGAGTTGACATATTCATAAGATTATGTAATGATCGATACTCATACTTTCTTGGTAAACAATGGAACAAGCTATTGTTAATCAATTTAAAAATAGGAAGCGAGGCCTTCCTCTTTGCAGAAAGACAGCAACCGCATTCTATTTATTACATGAAGAAAGTCCAATAGACTACATTAAACGAAACGATAGAAAAGAATTTTATAGCTAGTTTTTTAAAAATTGGTTTTTACATTTTTTTCTATTTGTAAAAGTAATGAAGATATTCAAGTGCACAAGATAAAGAAAACACCCTGTATATATGGTAATTTTCTTATTATTTATTTATATTATTTAGATATCCAAATAATTGCCTTTTACAACAATATACAATGGAAATTTCACTTACATGCGAATATACCATAGAAGATCATTAAACAGGTAAAAGATTTGACAAATGCTGTTATAATTACTCCACTGCTGAATACTATACTACCGATCATAGCCATTTTCCTATATCCAAAAAGTCGTAGAAGCGGACCGTTTATCAATCCAAGGAGCATGCCGAAAGCTAAATTTGTATTAATAATGATTGTTCCCTCCGTCGCAGTGAACCCAAAACGAGGGAAAATATCTTTAAATACTAATCCAAAACCTTGCATAATCGATAAGGTACATATCTATATATAAGAAAAATTCAATACTATTAATAATCGCAAAAAAAATTCATTAATATACATAAAAGTAAATCTTTAAGTATGAACTTAACTAAATGATAAAGCCTTTATTTCGATTAATAAAAAGATAGAAATTACTGTAATATAAAAATTATTATTATTTTACAAACGATAGAGTACAGAAGTCACTTGAAAGAAATCATAAATTCTTTCTTATGATAAAGTAACGATATGAAATTATCATGCTACGGGTGAGGAGATATTTCAATCTTAAGTAATACACGGCATGACTAAAGACAAACAAGTGTATCGATGGAAATTTATTTTAATTAAGAAAGTAATATGAAAACATTTTATTAGAAAAAACTGATACTTAGGTTCAATAACGACATTCTGACGATCATTTTGTTAACAGTACTATTTGAACGATGTAGTAAAATATAACAGTTGCTATAAATTTATTATTACGTTCAACGTACCCCGTTCAATGAATATGCCAGGACAATCATCCAACCCCAGCTTCCATCTGGAGGTAATTTAGCAGTGTCTGATACGCTCATTTTGTTTTTATTCTCTTTCTTTATTCTTGTTCAAATTGTATCACAACATAATAAAATATTATTGCAGTGGCTTCTTTATCTATATCATCTTTGTTCACAGAGCATTAACAATAAAAATATATTAATTTTTAAATAATCTTCTTTACATTTTCTCGGTTAACATCTTACGTATATTTAAAAGTTATATTACCTAATGTCGCGTTTCTTATGGTTATATCATTTACATTTAAACGAGATTAATTTCTAATAACACTGATAGTAATAACAACTTAAAAACTTAACACAATAGATTAATTCCTAATAACAAGCGTAAAGGGTTTCACTTATTTTTTAGTGAACACATCTTGCCATTCTTTTCAACATAAAAAACATGAGCCACACTCACACAGTTTCATAACAATGTACTTAAACGAAATTAAGACAATTTTACAGCATAATAGAGTAATTACAATAAACGACGTTGATATCAGTCTTATATTCCTAACATGGCAGGTACTGAGAGAAGTTTCGCACAAAGTGAATTCTACCTTGTAAACGATAAAGTCAAGTACGTACCGCTGATTAATCTAATCTTTATCTTTATAATGCTTTGTCATTGCATATCGCGTAAACTGAAAATATTTCATTATTAATGTAAAATCATATAGTGTCGTGTTGTCCTAATTTTTATATTTACGTCATTTAGCACTTCAAGTGTATATAAATATCATCCGCCTACATTTTACGATTCACGTTACAACAGTGAATTAAAATTGTTCATAACAATACGGAAGGATAGATAATCAGTAGTATTCATATCTTCTTCTTATCTCAGAAAAGCTGATATCTAAAATTCAATGTTAACATTTACATAATTTAAATACATTGTTAATTATTTCTTATCTGTTGTCTGTTATATGATCATACGCCATGTTTTGTTATAAATAAATACAAAATACGTGCTTGTTTATTTGTTGTTGTACAGATTCCATATCATAAAAAAACACGTTGATTGTCGAGGAAATTCAGTTCCAGTGATCTAAACGAGACTAAACTAACAAACAGATTATTTTCTGCTAATTCATAAGTTTGTTTTAAATAATGAATATAAATAATAATAAATAATTTCCATATTCAGAAAAAAGGGAAACAAGACGTTCTATTCATTCTACGTCAACAAAAAAGAAGAAGAACAATATTCGGTGTTAGAGTGCATGTTAATTGTTTAATTGCATTAAATGTTTAATTTAATTTTAATTTTAATTTCGTTTCGTAGAGTAGATTTCTAAGCTCCACGAAATTACAGTCAAGTACGTAAAAATGTTCAAACAATGAAGCATAATTACGTAACTTGAAGTTATGTCTCTAATCCAACCAAGTATTGGCCCTAAGGTCAATGAAACAATACCACAAGTTAGAAGATGTATACCAGTCGCAGCCGGAAGCCTCGATAGAGGAACATGACTAGGGATTACAAGGGCTGCAAAGATTGTTTTCAAAGCTTTTCCAACCCCAATTAGAGCCTCAACTGCCAAGATAACTCCAAAATTTTTAACGTGTGCTAAAACTGAAAGAAGTTGACAGACATATACAAATTATATGTTCTTTATATGATGCTTCTTACGATCTATATCTATGAAATTAAATATATCATTTACATATATGTATAATAGTATACATATTATAGAAATGAACTAAAGAATATCATAGAAATACGATAAATATTGTCATTCTATTTCTATAGTTTGATCCGATAAAAATGAGAAATTTAATTGGTTCTTCTTAAGTACATATTACGCAGTTCTGATGGGAATTATGTAAGTAAGCAGAAAGATAGTCCATAATGTCTTAGTATTATACAAAACGGCAAATGATTTCATATACAAGAATTCATATATTAACGAGGTAGTACTAATTACGTATAAAATATTATTAATTAAAATAATCGAAAGACGAGAGACGTCGTTTTATATACCATATTGATAAACTAAAGATCAAAGTGAATAGACATTATCAATTTTATCATTTCCATGTAATTAGTTCTATTATATACTGAAAGAAATTACTGAATTTCAAACAAATGATTGTATTGATTCCTTACCAATACGACCTGTCGCCATTCCACAAATACCGATTAGAAAGAAAGTCCTATTTTGCCACCCGATAAAGTTGGCAATAAAAGGACTTATCAATCTAGTGACCCTGTCGAAACTAGCAAGAATTGACATTGCAGTCGCAATCTCAATTTTTGATAATCCACGTTCGCTCAATATGAACGGTGTCAAGAGCGAAAAATTGAACTCTGCGAAATTGGCGAAGGTAATACCCAATACTATATTTACGTAAACAGAATCGCGAAGAAGATTTAGGTCGAAATAGATTATCAATGCTTCCAAGAACGTTTTCTTTGTTGTTTTCTCGACACATTCCTAAAATTAATATATTTTTCTATGTTATTAGTTATCTATTTTCCTATTTTTAAATTTTCTTATCTTTCCATTTTTTTCTTTTTCTTTGTCTTTCTTTTACACTTTTAAAACTAATCAAACTTACTTTTTCCGAGAGTTGATCACTTTTAAATTCTTCGAGCGTTATTGAATTTTGTTGCAATTTTTGCTGACAATTTGGATTTTTGCAATCTTCAAGATACGCATTATGTTCGCAAGATAATTGATAACTCAAACGTCTTCTTCGACTATTTTCTGTCTCACTGTTTGGTCTGTAAATAGTTCTAATATAATAGTATATTTCGTGTACGTATGTATATATGTATACTTACGCTTATATTTGTATTAACTAAGTGTTACATAATATTAATTACAAAATAAATAATTTAGAATTAGCAATAGCGAAAAGGTGATTTATTTACCATCGAAGATTAAAGTATTGGAAGATCAAAATATTTAATATCGATGTCAGATTTGGCAGCGAAATACCCATATTGTATTTATTTACCTATTAACATTTTTAAGCGACGGTCTTCTATTAAGGCTGGATCGTCTACTTAAATTTATTGATGGTGTTGGGCTTGAATCCCGTGTAAAGCTTTCCTTTCTCGATGCTTTAGACGACATCGATATAGTTGAAGTATTTCTTCTAGAGAACCTGTGTATATTTCATTTCTTATCTTTTAAATTGCTACACATAAAGAAAGCTTTTAGATCTTAAATTTATTGCACGTAAAAACGACGTGCATGCAAATCATGTTATTTAAGAAATATTACTTAGTGGAGTAGGTTAGCTAGTTTACTACCTGCGCATAATGCATTTTACTTAATAACTGAAATATAAATTTATGAAGTTCGAACTGTAACATTACGCTTCAAAAGAAACGATTATTTATAAAGAATCATTATCGTTGAACTAGTTTGTCATTTTTTCTATTGTTATTTTTCTATTGTTTCTTATCACTTTCTACATTGTACACTTCTAGTGACAAAACGAATCACTATGAATCTCAATTTTTACTGTTATTCCATACATTTTCACACCTATCATCCATCATTAGCTTTGGACATCATTGGTGTTCCAGGACCTATTACGCCTATACTGGAAGCACCATATTCATCGTCATAATACAAATATTGGCTTCCAAACTTTTCTTTTGCAAGATTCCAGATACTATAATTAGCAGCATTTTCCAACGATCCACTTTCAGAAGTAACATTCATTGTTATCTACAAAAAATATAACTACCTTTTAATAAAAGTTTTAAACGTTGATAACAACCATTTTTTAACATTGTAATTGTTTTTTATATTGTTTATATATGTTATTAAATGATTCTTATGATAGTTATTTTTACGCTATACCTCATCAATCATTGGCAATTCTTCGGCGCTCTCGTTTTTGATATTCAGAGATTTTTTTATATCTTGTTTCTTTTTTACGTGCCAAGAAATAGGTTGTAACAGAAGAGCACAAACTACGGCGTTAAATGAAAAACCGCCAAAAATAAGTATAGTGCCTTCTATACCATATATTGGCGTCAGAAATGTAATTATCTAGAAATTAATATAATTATTACTATATTGGATCAACTATAACTTAGCTCTTGTATTAAGAAAGAGCTAAGTAATGTAACACAATGAAATAAGAATATAATATAGTAACTAAGAGTTCAATGTAGGAATATAACTAGGAATAAGAGTGCAGCAACCTTTTTGTAACTGGCTATGGGCCTACTATACAAATAAATTATTATATTATTGTGATATTATTATAACTTAACTTTCGGAGCTAAAAGAGATAAGCGACATTTAATATAAATTCATCTTTTCTGTGGAAAAAAATCCGCTAGAATTAAAACAGTATGTACAGCTACCCATATTTTCTATTTAAAGGCAATTTCATGATAAACTTTTTTATTTCGTTAATACAACATAGCGCTATTTAAATATTTGTTATATCACTGTACTCGTATATCGAAATTTTTTTAAAACTATATTTTTCCTCATATATTACTTTTATAGGTCTATAGATCATACTTGCAGGTGTGATATCTGGAATTCTTAAAATGGTTTCTTAAACTTTAATGCAACCATAAGAAAACGTCGCAATGTTTAATCTCGGTATCTTGTTAACCAAGAACACAAAGCTCCGTACATTTATGGCTTATGACTAGCAAACAACAATCGTGTATGTAAAGTTAGTCCTTGAACAACGTAAACGTTGCTCTATATCGTTATGCCGACTATTCATGTATTTTGTAAGGAAATATTCAACTTCGTTTTACTTCAGAAAAAAATGTTCTGTCCCACTATATTAATCTAATTGTCTAGAATCAATAATTTGGGAATTATTTTATGTGGCACTAATTTTTTATAAAATTAAGAAATTGTTACACAATTGACAATTGCACGGAAATATTTAAGTATAATCTACCTGACTTTTCTTTATTTATTGTAAATTCTAAAATTATTATTTTCTTTCGTATAAATTATACTTACTAGCGGAATTATTATTGGTCCTATGGCAGAACAGGTCCAGCTAAGACCAACAGCAATTCTTTTTTTCTTTCTGAAGTAAGTATTTAAAGCTATAGTATTTGCCGACATCGTTATACCAAATCCAGCAGCTGAAATCAGCAAATCAAACGTTAAACATCTGTATTTTAATACTCTTTTTTAAAAATAAATTTATAAATAGAGTATCATTGAAATTTGCGCGATGAATATTTTATCATGTCGTTTTTTATATTTCGCTGTTAACATTACCCAAATTTATCTATCTTGTATTATCACCTTTAACCTACCGTATAAAATAGAATAGAAAATTAAAGCTCCAATAAAACTTCTTATCATTGACAATGCTATGATTGATACAGCACAAATTAGAGCGCCTACGAAAGCTACTTGCCTATAACTGAATTTTCTAAACATAGGACCATTAGCTAAACCTACAATGAAAAATATTTTTATTAAAGAATTTTTGATAAATTCGTTAATTTATCGCTGTTCAGAATCATAAGGATATGGTACAAGAATAACAGATAGCAGTAATAATGATATTGGCACTAACTTTACCAAATGACCTTTGTCAAATGACCAGTTTCAAAATTTAACTTAAAATTGTACATTCGTTGTTATTTCTTTTGTTCACCTAACTTTATGGAAATTCTTGTATTACCTGATTAATCAATTTCCTAATTTTTGTTAATATAAGAATTTCCATAAAGTTGTATTATTAAACTTGTATTATCTGATTAATCAATTTCCTAACTTTTGTTAATATAAGAATTTCCATAAAGTTAGATAAACAAAAGAAATAACAACGAATGTACAATTTTAAGTTAAATTTTGAAACCGGTCATTTGACCAGGCGTGTCAGTGTTAAGAAATATTATAATAAAATATAAATATCATATAACGTAAACAGCGTGCTAACGTAAATAAATTACGCTCAACGAAACTTATAGATTAAAGTTTCTTTTCGCTACTTGGAAAACATGTTTAAATTATTACAACTACTTAAGCTTTTCCATTTTAAATTCTTCTCAAGATCTATGACTACAACTGTTTGTCAGCAAGGACAATCGTTGCATTTAATTAAATTCGATGAATTTGTAGGATATTCGTTCGTAATATTGCATAACTACCATTGGCAACATGAAATGATAGGTAGTGACTACACCTAGCGATACGTTATAAGATAATGGAAAAGCACAAAATCCCCATTCGGTGTTAAGATAAAATCATGCTTATTTTTATCAATACCACTGTTACGCACAGTAACGCACTGTAAGCTGATAGAGTTTTATATCGTCATGTTTAGCGAAAAGATAATTAATGATGAAACATAGTTAAAAAAATTATGAAGCATGTAAGCGAAAAATCAGTACGGAAGACGCATAATTGGAAAACAACTTACCAATGCAAGAATATACTGCAAAATTTGTGTTTATTATAGTCGCTATTTGTGACGAATTGATTCCCAATTCTGTAAATCTGTCTTTAAATAGTAATCCGAAAGATTGCAACATTGCTAATATACAAAGCTGTAAAAATTCCATTCATAGTTGATCATATCTTTAGTTTAGTAGTAAGATTTCCAATCTAAAATATTTCTTTATGCGAGAATGAAAATTTAACGATGGTTTCACACTATTAATAAGATAAGCTCTAAATTGCAGAATATAATAAAAATGACAAATTTCGTAATTAAATCAAACATTACATATTTCTGATTTACATTTAAAATAAATCATTATAGTATAAACAATAAGCTTTATGTAGGAAAAAATCTTTTAGATTATGTGCATCTTTGTTACATTAGATCATAAATCATATAAAATTTTTAACATTGATTCAACGTTTTATAATAAAAATGTTATTATATTATAGATACTAAAAATTTAGAATAACCAAAACTTACATTAGAAAATCCAACTTCTGCTACTACAACCCAACCCCAACCACCATCAGGTGGATCAAAATTTTCATCGGAATTATATACATTTTCTGTTTCTTTCTTTGACATGTTTTCATTTTCACTAAATAACTCTTCGTCTTTTTTAGTAGACATGATTATATGACTGAATCCCACAAGGTTTGTACGGTGATTTGTGCATCTATTAGTTTTGTCTATATTAATCTCTTAAAAATAATGAACTAATACCTGAAAACATTAAGAAGCATTACACGTTCCATTGTATTAAAATTGCGATACAATCATTATTAAACGTATAAGACATTTTAATTTAACACTAACAGTAACTACCAAACCCTGTGTTATTAAATATTTATTGATTAAAACAAGTATGTTTCGTACACATTTATAGATCAAAAGTTCTTTTGCTTTATTTTAATAAATGCAGCAATTTTTTTACTTATGCGATATATGTATGCAATGCTATGCTCCAATTTAATGTTTCGAATTATACAGTTGGGACACGTCTATATCATACGTTTATAATATCTTGAAATTTCATTACAATGAATGAATTGAAGAAATTGAATAATCTTTGGATTATTAAATATATTATACATTATTAAAAATATTATTATAAAGTTTCTAAATAATATCGGACGGGCATAGCAATACAAAAACATTTTCTTTCCACTATTAAACTTCCATTTAATAAATTTTTACTTTTAGATCTCAACATTATATTAGCACATTCAACGACTCAACTCAAATCAACTTATCTAGATTATAGTATATTTCGCTATGTTAAAACAAAGTTCTTAATGCATATAAAATATTCATAGAAACTTGAAAAACAATGATAATTCTCGATGGACGGTCTACGCATTCGAAGCATGAAAAATTAAACTAACGTATCCACAATTGCGATTCAAGGTGTGTATTACATCTCGAAAACATATTGACTCATGCTTGATGATGACTGAGATTAACATTTGGCAACATTTCCTAGCTTCGGATTGTGCATCTTGGACGTTATGTTATTCAATGACTGCATCAGAGCTAAATATTATTTGCTTTACATATATAATTAGCTATGATTAGCCAACCAAGCATAAATTTATTGTTTGCAAAAGAATCTCATGTTGTACTAGAGACTCGTTTGAACAAAAAGAGCGATAACAATGTTGCATTGTAATGCAACGATGCTTATCAATTTATACTTGAGCTTATTTACTGATTCTATGCTGGAAGCTATTATTTTTCATATTTCATTTAAAATATATATATTATTTTAAAGATTTAAATGCATTACAATTGTATGTGCAGTGCTTTAAAAAACGTTACTAAAGATTCTGTAATATTTAGTAGTATATATTCGCTATACTGAATATATATGAAACTGTATAAGTACAAAGCGTTCAGTTTGTGCTTTAAAATTATTGTATCATGTAAAATGATTATCAACTATATGTCGATAGTGCAACAATGTTTAAATAGATAGTACTTAAGCATTTGCACATATAATATGTATGTCCTCACGTATGTACGTATATATGTGTACATGTATATATATATACGAGGTCTCCTACGTAACAAATTGTCAAAAGGTCAAGCTATAACTCTGAAACTGTAAAAGACAGAAAAATATTTTATTAAGCGAAATTAAACGGTTTCAAATAACACGCGATCGGGATCTTAAATCACACATCTTTCATGTCTATCTTTAAGTCTATTCTTTTAAGTAGATTTATAAATCTTTTTTTTGTCATTTTCCATATAATAAATTTTATAAGATTAAGATTAAAAATATTTGAAATTAATCAGTTCTCGATATAAGTGCTTTAATAGCTTTTCATAGATAATATAAAGATCTATCGATGTATACAGAAATTTATAATTCCATTTAAAGATATACAGGTGATTTTTAAATATTTAAAATACCGCTACTTTCAGAGTGGACACCTACGGTTAGATTAATCAAAATTTTACCTGATGAGATTCTTTTCTATCTTCTACCGTTACAAGATTATAGTATGTCCAGCTGCGTGGGGCACCCTATACAGAACAACAGCGATAATATGATATCCTACATTTATAAGACCTATTCAATAAACAAAAATCTCAGCTATTTTAGCTTTAGCTCTGCCGTTATTATTGTTGTCATATCATACAAACTATCTCGAGTAATAAAAAAAGTAAAACGAGTCATGTCATAAGATCTATATGTCAATAACAACACTAATCAAATTAATCAAACTTTCAAAGTCACTTTCAAAATTTAACGTACATCTGTGTTGATGGTGAAGATTAGCGGAGTTATGGAGCTCACGTTAAATAAATCTATTTTTGTTTCATCAAAAAATATAACAGTTTAACAAAATTTTGTATCATAATTTAATAGATCTTAGCGAACTCTAAACATTTCTCTCTCTTTGACTTTAGAGATGCAAAATTTCTTTCTGGCAATTCTTGGCCATCCTGCTATGATATCCTTCTTTACGTAAGGTTTTTCAAACTTTGCGTTCGTTCCCTCAAATATACTTTTTCTAATTCTTATTTATCTAATTCCTATTTGTCTAGTTCATATGTATCTAATCTTTATTTGTCTAATTCTTTTATAAATTTAATTCTTTCCATGTTAATTCCTCGATTTATTTTTATCTGTCTGCAAGTAAATCTACTATTGATATACGATAGTAATTGTTTTAATAATTTTACGCTCAATTTTGTGAATAATGTAAACACACACACACATACACATATTTTTATATTTGTTATGTATGGTTGATATATGTTTATATATATTTTATAAAATCCGTGATTTACTGTTGGACATAAGTTTTATATCTTCTCACATAATTGTATCCATCTGAACTAAACATGTTAATTTACTTTTATTTGAATACATTATTGAACACTATTATTGAATACATAGCTACATCTCAAATATCTTTATTGATATTTAGTTCCTTTTTACATCTTACTTATATTATCTTTTGCGGAATTTAATCTCTTTCTCTGATTTGTTTTATTAATAGTCTAGTTTTTCCTTGCAACGCAGTATATGATACAATACAGTAGGACTGCCTATAACGCGAGACATTCGTTCCGTGTTAGATTTCGCGTTATATGTATCCAAGAGCGCAGAAGAAACTATAACTAAATAAATATGTAGTCTTTTTTTAGTATGACAAAATAATGTGTTGTGCGATAATAACTTTTACATAATGGACACTGTAAACAATATCTCCTTGTCACACAAGAGTTAATGCAAAACTGAGTTTCGAATCAATTCAAACGTACACATATTTTCATATTAGAAATGAGTCATTTCCAGCAACTTCTTCATCGCGTCATACGCATGGCGCAATTTTTGGTTCTTGTTATGGGAGTACCGCATTACAGAGTGTCCGACTGTACAGTACAATATATCTATAAATTTAGCAATTGGTGTAACTGGTATTCTTTATTTCACGAATGTACATCAACGTCACCAATATATAAGTTGTGAATATATTATGTATTGATATATAATATAATATTCTATATACTATAACTATATACATATATAAAATACAGGAATATGTAAAATAACAATACTAGTAAATATTAATATATTTGCAAATTTATTACCTACATGCATAAGTGCAACATAAGATTGTAAACAAATTATTTGATAATAGAATACTTACAATATATTTATACAAAAATAATTAAATGTAATAACTGTATATTTACATGATATTTATCATTAAGTAGTAAATGGATTACATTTAAGATCATTTATCAAGTTTAATAAATCTGTACGTTTTGTACGTACTAATTCTTCTATCTGGTCATAATTACATTCATCCATTCTTCCATTTCTTAAAATATGATTGGTAATAATATCTACTAAACATAATACATAAACTCCACAATCATAACCATTGGCCTGCTGTGGACTATCTACCTCAACAAACTTTTTGTTAGGTTCATTCTTATCAAGTATGCAACTCATTATATTCTCTGCAAATTTTGAGGCAATACTACCATTATATCCTTTTGCCGAATCAAAATGATAACATGTTTTATCTCGTTTACAAAATATTAATAAACTCCAATGTGTTCCTCCAGCTTTATCTTTTCTATCACAGTTATTCAAAGGGAAAAGAATACATTTGCATTCTGATATACTAAAAGGGTCCAAAAATATAATATATTGATCTGGATCTGTCATTTTTAACAATTGTGTTAATTCAGGACTGATAAAGTAAAAGTTCTGTTTCCCATTCTTGTTAAATACTTCATCCAGATATTCAAAATAAAATCCTATTATAACATCATTTAACCAATGTGATCCTTGAAGCAACTCAACATCACTTGTTCTCAGTAAACAGTCGTAGTAGCTCAAAACAATTTCATTTGATGGGTCTCTTGCCATGTTGTCAAGCAATCAGAAATAATGCAGATGAAAATCTGTGGAAAGTTAAATTTGGATTATACTTAAAACTATACGATACAGCATATTCATGTGAAATAAATAGAAGCAAACTATTTAAGCTAATGTATCGTGATACAATAAATTAAATATTTAACAAATTAACGAAATTTAATGTATATTAACATTTTTAAATCGCAATGTCATTTATTCGATTGTTTTTAAGTAAATATTATAATATGTGAATAACTTTTCTGCTTTATGTTAGTACCATCTTCTGCATATTATATATATTACCATAGAAATTTAAAGATCTTTTTTAACAACTCTCTTCATCACTTTCGACATAATGTAAACCAAACCACCTTTGTTTCTTCTCTATGTACTAAATGTAAATTCGAATCTTCTCGTAACTTATAACGTATGCCATGTATAAATTAAAGCATAAAATAGAGAAGAAACTTATATAAAATAATAAACAAAATTTTCTTATGACAACAGTCTCACAGATGGCGCACATCTATTCAACATACTCTAATTTGGAATTAACAGATTTGTTTTTATTTATCTTATAATATACAATTTTTCGTGTTTCGATTACATTGACAATAATAACAAATATTCAACCTGATAATATCAAGTGCCTCACTCTGTAAAATATTTTCTTTTTGACTTTCCCGCATTTTATGACGAATCTTGCAGTTCTGCCACGGCACAGCGCATTAAGCGCCGCCATTTGTGAGTCAATGCTCGTGTTTCACGTTTCACATCAATACGCCACTCTCGAATATAAATTATTAGAGTCTGACAATTTGAATATAAAATTGTAATATGTCAATTAATAAAATCATATAGACTGAAATACTGAAATAATAAATATCACAAAAATTCATTGATACATTTTTTATTACGACGTATTTCAACAGTAATAAAAAAAAAATAAATTGAAAGTACGAAATTATTTCCAAAATTATTTTTCAGAAGTTAGTATTTTATAGTAATTTCTTATTCATTTTGCTTAATTGCAGCAAATACGTCATGAATCTTTTACATTAACTTCTGACGCGTATTAATTCGTGTAAGATAAACTTTTTCTTCTACAGTTCTCCACAAGTAAAAGTCCATGGACATGATATCTGGTGATCTCGGAGGCTAAGGAATTGGAATTGTTTATAGAATATACTACTAAAATTTTGCAGAGAAAGATTGAGACATCCTATATATACCTTGTAGACCTTTAAATATTAAGTTAAATTTTGTCAAATATTAAAAATATTTCCTTAATGTACTGATATGCGATAACTAAATCGATATCATAGAATAGTTAATTCTATTTACAAATTATAAATTATGAAATAGAAATAAATTTGATTTTGATAAATAGAATTAAGCCTTCTTTGGCTGAGTCACACATCAGTATCTACAAATAATATTCCTTGTCGAATGCCACCACTTCTAAATTTATGTAAAAATCTATTTGCTCTACCATCGAATTCAGGGCAATTTAACATCTTTGTGACTGCGGATTTTCTACAAACTATAATCAGAAGTTTATCGAAAGCTAGTCTGATACCAACAATAGGTCCATATTTCTCACCTAATCGACACCAGGTATCAGCATAATATTTCGTCTGATTTACTAATCTTGCGATATTTAATATATTTCCAATACGGAGTAAACCTCGAGGACCTTAAATTTAAAAAAAAATGATGAATGTGCATCATTAAATATGTAATTGTTTACATACAAACACATAATTTAAAAAGTTCACATAATCGTATAGTAGATGAAATTTTAGCGGTCGTTATAGTTGAACGATATTTTTATAATTGATACAATCACGAGACATAGAACGTCAATCCACATTGTCGGCTCAACAAATGTTTGCGATACATTAACTCTTGCTAAATAAAAGATAATAAATAAATGATTAAACTATTATTACGTGTCCGTAACTAAACGTTATGATACGAATCTAAACAAAGTCCTTTACTGTTATACCTTCACAAATCTTGACACGGTTTTAAATTTTGATTATATCTAAACATAAATAATCCCGGGCTCCCGAGCCTCGAGTCGATTTCGTCTGACTTTTGCCGAGCTGATACAAAGTTAAAGCACCCGCTCATGCTGATGCATAATTATTTGTGGTTTAAATTAAATTATTTATAATTATTTCGTATGAAAGACATTTTATTAAATTCACTCTTATTATTATTAAATTACTATAAATATTATCCCTGTCTATAAGAAATCGTTATATCCATTTCTTTCTCCTCATACGAATTTGTTTCAATAACTCGGGCATCTTATTAAAATAGAAAAGTATCACTGCAGTAATTAAATCGTAGTAATTAAAAGCATTTCAAAGAATGTATTGATCCAGAGGCAATTGAATATTTTAAGAAACAGAATAAATACGGTTACAAGTTGTTGCTAAAAGTGTCTACATTTTAACGACTGCTGTTTTTCATTAATTGGAAAAGAAAATATATATGAGTTATAACGATTTAAAAATGTGAACTTCAGTCGACTCTATATTCTCTCTCAACGTAATGTACGTTTATATGTACAATATTTGTTCAAAGTATAATTTCATATATTAACACGATGACGTATTTGAATTTGAGAAAAATGTAACTCACTACTTTCACTATTCCACGAAATTTTTAAATCTACATTTAAGTCATTTGAGTTACATTCTGTAACGAAATCGAAAACGCAACTAACGAGAAGAAATATAAGTTTACTACTGCTATTTTCTTAAAGACGTAACACAAAAAGCAACACCGATCATCTCGAAGCGCGTTATATTGAGAAAATGCATAGTCCTTTCACTAAAGTACCAGTTAAGAGTACTAAGGTTCAGATATGAAGTTTCAAACATGCCTCGATCGTAAAGAATTAGTATGCAGACCCGAAATCGTGTAACGTATGTAACAGCGGAGTATTTATACTTGCTAAATAAGAAATTAGGTACCGCAATTGATTTAAACAATATAAACGTATTAACAAGACGAAGTTGAACAATATTAATCATATAGGATAATATATTAAATTTAACCGTTTAAGTTAATTTTTTCTTGATATTTTGTTTGATACGATAATGGTAATTTCAATGAAGCAATATTATCTTATAAAAATACCCATAGCTCGTCTCTTCATGGACACATAGATTTAGTTCCATTTGGCTATGATTTTATTTTTCATTCATAACGAACACCTTCAACGGGAACAAAAATGTCAATAAGGCCTTGTTAATCATTATAGACAGTACACTCCGCTACAATTCGTTCGCACAATCTAGGAATTATACGTTTTCCCCGAGTATCCTCCTCCTTTCCTTATATTCGCTAAGCGTACGCGTTCATCAAGCTCTGATTTTCACGCACGCCTTCCCCTTCACAAATTCTCGCACGGAATTTTCAGTAGCCGCATACCGAAATTGCTTCAACAATCTAAAATTGCAGTTAATAAAATAAAATAGGGTAGTAAGTACTAATATTAAGTACTATTAAAATTAGAAGCTGAAAATATCCACTGACCTTTAAGAATGAGGTCCCGTGGTCATCTCAAGGTAGATCATCGACCGTGAGAAGTTCTCTTCTCCAGCCTCCCCACTCTATCCCTTACCATCACCCCTATTTTCCCCCACCTCCACTCTCAACAGCCAGTATCATACACCGCTGTGACACACTTCCGACTGGAATTTTTTTCAAACATGTTCCACACTTCAGGGTTCAACGATCCATCCAAGAGTATGATCTGTTACTCGGTAAGCACTGCTAGTAGGACACTGATCTCGATAGCTCTTGAAACGTGTACAAGGGCTGGTACGAAAGTAATGCCTGTTCTTCTTACTGGCTTACCAATTTTTAGATTATCGTTTATCATGAGATCGCAAATATTCATGCAAATTCATATTTATGCGATTTTTTTCAGCTTAAAAATTGCAACGAGTATTATATTTTGGGATATTTTATATATTTTTTCGCATTCTACAATATATGCATTCTTGCACCTTTAGATCCTCTATAGATTACGAAGAAATGACAAAAATGCAGCCTTGTTTGCTACATGTAATTGCTCGATGCTTACTGTATTTTACCTTATTGACATTGAATACGAAACATAAGGATTAAATAGTAATTACTTATCATTATAGGGGATCACCTATAGGTGGTACACTAAGGAATACTAGGGAAAATTTTAAAAATATCAGCGATAATTAATGACAAATTTGAACAACTTTCACTGGTTTTGTGTTCCGGTATAAGTGTTAATCTGTGTAAATAGTCATTCGATTTCTTGCATTTCACTTTTCACATACTGAATTTACGTAAAGTATAATGCCTCAGTAATAGAAATAAATATCATGTAAATTATGGAAAACTTAATTCTATATATACATAAGTAAAATTACCTTAAACATTTAAATATCAAAGTTATCGAGACTTTCAGCAATGTAAACTTCGTTTTAATTAAATATATTATTCCGTGATAATACAATTGTAACAGTTGTAACATTATTTTTTTTGTTATTCAACGACCTTGGATTTTCTAAACAAGTTCTAAAATTTATAAATATACAATTTTGTTTTAATTAAAAATTAAGAGAATATTTGTTAGAAAATGGATGATTGGCATTTAGTTTAATAACGAAAGAATATTAATGAAAGTTTAGTTAATTAAGATATTATTCATTACATTGTATTATTAGTACATTTTTGAGTACATTTAATAATGTAAAACATTTTTGAAACTGAAAATATTATATATCTTGTAACATATCACAAGTTAAACAAAAGGATATATTAAAAAAGTATTTACATGGCTCAAAATTGTATATACAATTTTATAAATATTTTATAATATTGTAAATAAATAATATAAAAATAGGAAACTGCAAAACTGAAAGTGTTCATATAGAATGATATTCGTTCAGGAATTTCGTTCAAGAAACAAGCTTAAACATCTTCATTTACTTTTTGCTTTCAATTGTTAGAAACGCTTTCATTTATTCGATAATTTCAAATGAAATATCGATTATTTCGCTCCACTTTCTCTCTCGTATTCGTACGACACCATTATTTAAGGTGAACTTGTACGTACAACCATCTCTCGTAAGTGGTGTTCTGTTTTCATATTTTGTAAAGTAGGTTTCTCATTTTCCGCTAGAGTTCCCCTCGCATATGCGGTCACGTGAATGCAAAAAATTCGGAATTCAAGCATCTAAGACGTGAAACCGGATTTTGATGGAAGAAGTGCTTCCATTTATAGAAACGAACTAACGACACTTTAAAAAAGTTGCGCATACGCGAAAAAGGTACTGAACGGTATAGCTTCCTTTTTTTTTCTAAGGTTATGAGAACTTAAACGAACACGAAGAAATGGAGGAAAAAGAGGAAAGTAATGGTACCGCAGAGAAAAAAAAATGTACACGAAAAGGATTTACCAAAGAATTTTTCATTTTATGCGACGATTATCGTACAAAGCTAGTCGAAACGAACGTACTTGCAAATACGCGTGCTAATGCGATGCAGGAAGTAGAAGAAAGCGCATGTAGCATGTACGCGATTGGAAATGTAGGTGATTCAAAAAGCGTATTGTTAAGCGTGATCTGTCTAGTTTTCATTACGTATATCCGCCCATTGCTATAATACACAGGAAGAATAGAACAAAGCGTTTTTTTTTAAATATCCTGCAATCAGATTCGTGAAATTTTTTGGAGAACACAGAGGTAGAGGCAGGTAGAAGTGGGAGAAGAGGATGAGGAATTGATGAGGTGCCAGAGAGAGGCGGAGAAGAGAGGAGAGGAGAGGAGAGAAAAGAAGAGAAGGGGCCAGAATGACACCGTTTGTGTGTTACTCATTGTTTTGCCGAAAGTGGTAGTAGTAGGGCGCAATGGTGTTAACTACGTATTTACTAAACGACGAAGGTGTAGTGGTAGCCGTTCTAGAACGTCAGATGCTAGCGACGAAGGAAGTGGCTTTCATTAGTATTGGTGGAGGTGGTGGTAGTGAGCGCGCGGCACACTTCGCGCTTCTCTTTGTAAGTTCTCACAGTACCACGCACCTTGGCTTACTCTCGCAGGTGAAATAAACTGTTCCTTCAGCGCGATTCCATTCCGTTTATCGTACCCGTGGAATTATTCTCTCTTTTTCTATGATTATTCGCGTAACCGTGTTTGTAAAAGATCGAAAATCTTAATGTGTTCAACCGCGAGAAACGGCCTCGGCCCTGCTACTGTTACTAGTGTACTATGTCATTGAGAGGATCTGTCTGAACGAACAAAGAATCAGATTTCTCTCGGCGACCTTTCTGTCGCCACGTGCTTCGTGTTCTTTGCGTCTTTTTCGCAAATTCGCCGATCCTCCACGCGTTCGATTCATCGAATTGGCCAGTTCCATCACCAACGTTCCTGCGCTTTACGTAATTAACAAGCCAGGTAATTTCTTTTCTCTCCGAAAATACATCTATTATCTACTTTTTATCTACACATTTAGAGATTTATGTAGAGAATCGCATGAACAATAGATACTTATACGACGGATTATATTACTTATCCTTGCCTTTTTCAATATCGTCAAATGGTTGCTAGAACTCCACGATAGTCGATCTATTTGTTCCAATATTTTATTAAAATTATTTCGCTTTAAGATGACGCATCTGTGGAATGTATCTATTCAGGAAATGAATATGAAAAATCGTTCCCAAGGAGCGTTGGATAGCAAACGAGTCTTAAAAATATAGGAGAAAGTACACGGTCAAGTTGAAACGCGAGGACAGCTCTGTAGAGACACTACTTTAATGCTCCACTATATTTACTACGCTTGTATACTAAAATTCTGTATAAAGTAAAATGAGAAATGTGAATATTTGTATGTAATATAAATATATTATATATAGATTATATAGCAATAGTAAAAAATCATGATCTATCTATAGATTATATTATATGCAACATAATTGAAATTATACTTAATAATATGTAAAATTATTTAATCAAATTTATTAAAAATCGATAATTATAAAAATACAGTGACAAAGAAAACTTTAAAAATACGAATATCCTATTATCAGCGATGAAATCATGAGAAATTGTAATGTTACATAAATAAAAGAATAACAATGATATTTCGTTATTTCTGTATAGGATATTGTGATTAGGATATTGCATGGATTGCAACTTTAATATATTATATTACATAATCTTTATGTATCTTTAATTTATTGCATATATTAATAATATATCGCATATTTAAACGAAATCGCTAAGAAAATAACGAAATAAGGAATTTTGTATCGAATAAAATCTAATATAATTCTATTGCAATCTAATTCAAGTAAAATATGATTAGTAAAATACTCAAATTTATTCTAGTTCGGTATAATTTAAATCTTTAGATTTTCTCGAACGAATATAGTTAACCGTTGCAGAGATTTTACAGAAGTACGTATTTTCTGATTGATCGACGACTAATTTTGTCCGAAGCCAATAATTGTAACCCAATTTTTTTAGCGAAGCCTTATATTTTTAGATTCTCGCTGACTCCGCTTAATAAATGATTATTATGTTCCTTTCGACATAAATCGATTTTAATGCGAAAATAACGAGGAAAATAGGAAATAGTATAAAAAATAAATGTGAAGAAGCTAACATATAAAAGTTGAATCTATGTGAATTGAAAACGTTTGATATATATATATATATATATATATATATATATATATATATATACAAACGCGTGCTAAATAATATATATATAGTAACGTATTGCAATTTTCTTTAGTTCCTACTAGTTCGTTATAATTCACATAGAGGGATATCAAGCCTTGATCTGATTTTATGCATCGTGTGAGTCTGAAATGATACCGTTTTACAGTCATTTTATCTATTATGTACTACTAAAGTTATAAAGCATAATTTTGCAAAAGTTAAACACACAATTTGCAATTGCGAATATTACACAAATTGACTTATATTAGTCACGAGTAAATCGTAATTGACTTATGTTAGTCACGAGTAAGTTACGAATAATGTATAATAAATATATGTAATAATGTTAATATTGCATATAAAAATATATGTAATAACGAATAAACCTATGGCAGTATACTATATATCTTATGTAGTATACTACATAAAAACGAGGAATGACGAAAGGAAAATGTAATAACAATAATAGGATATTCCCCGTACATATAAGTATGCGTAACAAGCTTATTAAATATGCCCATAATGCGTTATAATATTGTCGCTTACACTGCAAGACAACTAGATCCTGTTAATTAGAAACAGTATACTTATCGAAACCAATAAATTCTTGGCATCGAAACTTTGCTCCTATGAAATAAGTTCTTGTTTAATTCGCAGAATGTATGGACCGATTTTCTTCGTTACCATTCTCGGAGCATTTCACGAAATTGCCGCCGCCTCGCAACACATTAGCAAAGATCTCACAAATCACTACAATGCTCGTTTTCACGTTTACGAAGAACCGTACAGTATCGACTTCACATATCATAATTACGAGCAAATGAGTCGTTTTCTTCGAACAACATCTCTTCGATTTCAAAACCTCACTGCCTTATATTCTATAGGAAAATCCGTGAAAGGTATGCTTCTCGAGATGCTTTCCCTTCTTCTACTTACAATTAGTACCATTTTAGTATTAAAATATTTATCCAGATATATTCATGTTCTATGACTGTATTGCGATATTATATCAATTACTTAAATATAAATATGTCTTTGATTTCTATAACGTTACATATCTATAATAAAACAAAGATATACATATTTTACAGGTCGCGATTTATGGGTAATGGTTGTTTCTTCCTCGCCTTACGAACATATGATCGGTAAGCCCGATGTAAAATATGTGGCCAATATACATGGGAATGAAGCTGTAGGTCGTGAATTAATGTTACATCTAATTCGCGTAAGTAGCTGTATAATACATATCACAACTTCATTAACGAATTTCTACACGTTCTGAAGAAGAGCAGCGTTATATGTGTATTTACGTAAAAAAAAGACGCCTATATTTCATACATAGAATTTATCTGCATATATTCAAGGATTTTGTACCAATAGTTAATATTTCCGATAGTTATATAATGCATTAATATCCCTTGCTTCTGCCTAAAATTCCTTATTGCTCTTTTGATATTGTGTGTTATAATTATTTATGTATACCATTTTACTAAGTGCGTTTCTGAATGAAACGTTTAAACTTAACGCATAAATTCGAAGCGAAATTTTTTACGCAAATAGTAAGATATTTCAAAACTTACTCGCTTCGTTAAAAATTTGTTACATACTTTTAACACGTTTGTTTACAAAATATAGAAAAGAAAGGAGTAAAATTTAAGAGGAAAATAGAGGAAAGAAGAAAAGAGGAAAAGAAGTTATTTTTGAAAACTTCATGAAAAAGTTCGTTATATTTGAGTTAATTTTACGATTATTCAAATAATGGAAAATCTTCAATGATACATTTCAGATTTTAAATTATCCTCACATATACATACACATATGTATATCTCTTTATAATAAAGCAGTATTAATATACAGAAATTCTATTTCTTACTTCTAGTTCCTTGTCACCAGTTATGGATCAGATCCATATATTACGTGGCTTTTAGACAATACCAGAATTCATATTCTTCCATCAATGAATCCTGATGGTTTTGAAGTTTCGAAGGAAGGATATTGCGAAGGTGGTCAAGGCAGGTAAGGTTTTACAATGTTTCTATAATGTCGAAATTAAAAAGTACGGAATGAAAGAAATATAATTTTACCAAAAGCAAGTACACAGTAAAAAGATCTTGGGCACGTGTATGAAATATATTTACATCTTTTTCTTCGTATCTACTTTTGTCATATTAATTTTTTAGCTATTTTTAACGTATTTTTTCTATACCATCTAACTTGTTCTTACGTCTAAACGTATAACTATGTTCCTTTAGGTATAACGCACGCGGTTTCGATCTGAATCGAAATTTTCCCGATTACTTCAAACAGAACAACAAAAAGAGTCAACCGGAAACAGAAGCTGTAAAGGAATGGGTCTCTAAAATTCAATTTGTTTTGTCTGGAAGCTTACACGGAGGTGCCTTGGTTGCAAGTTATCCATTCGATAACACACCTAACTCGCGTAAGTTTGTTTTTATACGTGATCGTACGTGTTCATATGCGTTCGCGTTAATTGTACCACATTCGTCTACTTTGAAATGTATATCATATCTAAATTAAAAGATCAGCAATATTATATTTAAAAAATACATAGCTAAGAATATAAATTAAGATAATAATGACCTACACATCCGTATCTAAACATGCTACAACATGGCACACTAATGCTGTGATGTGAATTGTATTACGTAATTAATGTAATTGAAAGTAATCTGATGGTATTGTATAACTTTTCATGCTGTCAGGAATATGCCGGTCAGCGCCATTATGTGCAGGTATAGTATATTTACTAACTTGCTAAGAAAATTAAGAGTGGAAAAAAGTAAAAAGACTCTAAATAGATTTGGCTTTATCAAACTTTTCATTGGGAGATAAATAATTTTTTATTAAAAGGAAATAATTTGCTTCGGATAATTCGACTATTTATTTTAAAATACTTGGTTTGTATGTTAAACATTAAAAATATCATCTCAGTCAACTTAGCTTCTACGGTAACAGTGAGGCGTCTATCTCAATTAAAAGTATATCTGTCCGGAATATCAAATATCTTCCGGAAGAGACAACACATCTTCCAATCTTCATGTTATGTATTGAAAGTTATTTGTTTTGACAATCACACCATAAACAAAGCTATTACCTACGTTACTTGCTTCTACGAAAAGACAAAGAAAATATTATTGCTATCGAAGATATAACTGTCGTTGGTATTTGCTTGTAATTAAACAACGACGTAAGATTTTTGTAAATGGAGATTTTACTAAATTTTAATAACAATGAAATATCTCACGTCAATATGGCAAAATACAGAGGCCTGACGTATCGGCGTGTCCAAGAGTTTCTCGGAATAAATTGTCAATGAGTTAAATAGATCATAACTTGTAATATATTTAGTGGATTTTATAACGTAATTCTATCAGTTCTAACTTCTTATTTCAAAATGAAAATTTTGTAAAAATGTTACAAATCTTCGAAAGAATATATCAGATCCAAGATGCATACGAACAATTTAGTGTTTCAGAGTTATACTTCGGCGCCGAGTATTTGTCCAGACGATGACGTGTTTCAACACTTATCGTTGGTGTATTCCCGAAACCACGGATCTATGTACCAAGGATTACCCTGCTCGCCATCTCAACCTGGCTTTAAAAATGGTATAACTAATGGAGCACAATGGTATCCACTTACCGGTGGAATGCAAGATTTTAACTACGTATGGAACGGATGTATGGAAATTACATTGGAACTTTCGTGTTGTAAATATCCTCCTGCTTCTGATTTACAATTTTACTGGGAAGAAAATCGCGTGGTAAGTTATCAAAGTGACAAGAATATATTTCAAAAGACCAGCACGTTATCGAACATTTCTTTGCAAGGTACCTTCTCTTGGTTCCTGGAATTATCTCGCCAGTGTTTTAAATAGATGCTTAATATGGAAAACTAATTCGTGAAAGTCATAATAAAATAATGCAAACACAGTTTACCGTAATTAAATTGATACTATGTGTGTACTTTACTTACACAATGTATTTTAATTTTCTTTTTAGGCACTCATTAAATTTTTAGCGGAAGCTCATAGGGGTGTCCGTGGATTTGTTATTGATGAAAATGGAAATCCCATTGAGAGAGCATCTATTAAAGTGAAATCACGAGACGTTAGTTTCCTTACTACGAAATATGGTGAATTTTGGAGAATTTTACTGCCAGGAATGTATAAACTAGAGGTAACTTGTTGAAAGTCAATTTTCATACTTGCATCATCATTTAATATGTTCAAAACTCAAAATTATGATAAATAAAGCCAATGTTATGTTGATATCTTATAAATACAAAAATAATTTTAAACCACATTCGATAGAATAATTTAGTCATTTATGCGATATTTATCGTTTTATCTTGTAGGTATATGCAAATGGATATCTTCCACGTGATGTAGAATTTAGAGTAGTAGAACAACATCCGACCTCTTTCAACGTAACATTATACAGAGCAAGTGTAAGTAGAATTTAAACAATACATATGTATATGTAAACAAATACTTATACCTCCATTTTCTCGGCTGCTTTTGTTTACAAAAATGGCTTTGAAAATGTTTAAAATCCATGGATAGACCTAACCGAGTCACCATATTATTTGATTTGAAGACAAAGATTCAAAATGTTATCTCCCTCTTTCTCTCTCTCTCTTTATCTTCCTTTCTTTCTACCTATCTATCTATCTATTTCTATCGAAATATCGATATTTCTTTATTGATTGAAAGCTATTTTACATGCCTTGATAATAGAGACATCCAGGTGAGGATGAAACTGGATCCAATTTTTATAATGGGAACAGGGACCATATTAACCGGGACCATGTGATACATTTTCGACCACATTCTGGAACCAATACTGCATCCGAGACAAATAGCGGAATTTTTTCATCCATTAGTAACGGATTCAACTCCTTCGTTAATAATTGGTTTGGGTGATTAATTATGAGCTAGCGGACAACAAATTTTTTAACAACACTGTTGTTTCATATTAATTTCATAATGACAAACAGAGGCGAAACGATGTTGAAAATGTTTATTATTATTTGTTACTCTATCTGTTGTTATAAATGATGATATAATAATTTATAAAACGGATATTACTAATGAAATTGAAACAGTTTCAAATAACAAAGAAACTTACTTTGTTATCTGAAAAAGTTCAGAGCAAACATGCAGAGCTCAAATTTAAGTATATAGATAAAAATGAACGTGTAGATATCATAATTTACGTAGTGAGCAAATATTTATATTTTCTTAATTTTACATGTCTCTATAACTTCGATAATTTATTTTTTATATACGTATGTTCAGATTTCTTATTTATATTATTTAAAAATGAACAATGTGTATTAATTATTTTTATTTTTACTTTTATACATGGTTTAAAGTATTTATTAGTACTGGGAGAGATACTTAATCTTCCAAGAAAATTTCACTTTATAATAAAAAATATTTATGTTAAACACTTAAAAATTAATTTCCATAATTCTATTATTTAAGCAAACAAAATTATTTCTAGAGATTTCTTCTCGTTAAGTTTTAATAGATCCATTTTATTTCTAATCTCCTAATGAACAAAATTCTAGTCTCTTAATTAAGAGAACATCAAGTTTTACAAGTTAAATTAATTAAAAGATGATTTGAACGAAAATTAAATGTTTCATACGTCAACATTTATATCTAATGTTCATAATATAAGATATAAATATCGATTAATTGTTCTTATAATGATCCGAATTATCTACTCCAAAAATATCATGAAAAAATATTTGATACAAGGAATGACATTTTTTTATAGGTATTCGTAATAGTTTAAATTCATATCATATATCGTATAATAAGGAAGACTGTTTAATGAAACAAAAAAATTACTCGTTATCATCTTCTAATGAAAGTAACAGACACAATTATTTTATATATATTATATATATATGTATATTATTTTACTCGCACACAATAAGATAATGTTCAAAAAAATAGTTTTTAATTGCACTGTTTGCAACATATGTATGAAAAGATTTATCATATTTGTTTTTTACATAAGAGGCATGCCGAAATATTGTGCCTTCACTATCGAAATTGTCATTCTCAAACTTCTTAAGAATAGCATCAAAAATGGCCTTAAAAATTGCGTGATAATTTTTCATCTTTCAATGAGAAATTATCGTTTATTACCTACTCAAATTATATGTTTTGTTGTCCTCGTATAACGTCTCCAATTAGTCATACGAATAAAATAAAATAAAAGTAGCTAAAAGTCGAGAATTCGCGTAACGAAGGGACCTGCAGTGATATATTTTTTTTGCATATTAAACACAAATTATATTTTTTAAAATACGCGTACATATATCTATATTAAATGAAAGGATTTTACGCAATATCGACGTTATATGCTATATAATATTTTACTATAGAAGCCGTATTAACAGAGAAAATATTTAATTTAAAGACAAAATGCAATTATAGGGAAAAAGAAAATTATTGCGATATAGATAGTACGAAAATCTATATATACCATACAAAAATTATATTCAATGTCAAGTACGAAAGTAATATTTTTGTAGAGCATTTAGTATCCAAAGAATAAAAAATTAAAGTATAGATACGTCGATAAAAAAGAACCTTATATTATAACTGAATTATACAAAAGTGTATTAAAATTTTCTAATTAAAGTTAGTTTAAACTAGCTATTTAATATATTCAAGTAAAGCAGTATGTGTGTTCAGTGCAATTGTTCAAAATACTAATTGCGATAAATGGATTTCAATACTTTTAACTTTAATAGTTAATAGTTTGAGGAAAACGTAGTTTCTAATAAAATGATCCCACGATATATCTTGAACAAACAGTTTTGCACAATAACATATTGAGAAAGATTAACTTAATATTCACAAATAAAGTATACTTATAATTGATCTAATTTTTAAGTCTGCAGAAAGTAAAAATAATTTTGTAATTTCCTCTATAACTTCGTACTCTTCTATATATTCGTTTTCTTTAAGTTGGTAATACAGATACTAATTGTAAGTATAGCACGCAGCATTTAAAACTGTTACGATTCAGTACCAATTTCGATATATTATTTTAATATGATCAATATTTCTGAAATTTTTAATTATGTAATAACATTGATAGCAAATCGAAAATAAAAATTTAACTGGAAGTTAAATTATTATCGAAATCAAATAAATGTAAGTACTTAAGTCATACATTTAAAGCAAATCATTATTTCATATTACATCGTAATTTAGAATTGTTTAGTAAATTTACTACCACAATATAACGAAATAGAATAGCTCAGAATAGCCTTAAATATTAATCCAAATTACTGAAGAGGATTTTAAAATATAAAACTATTTATCTCTAGCTAACATTTCCTTTGTTATCTTATTATTATTATTATTATATATTTGTACTTTAGACTCAGTGCCTGTTACAAAGAGGTTATTACATTCTTATTACTAGTTTCTCATACTATATGTATTAGATTCATATATTGAATTCTATCTCTTGAAATAGAGAAGCATTGTTATCAACTCTTATTTAAAATGATTTAAGTTAAACATTTTCATAACTTTCCAAATGAATTTTATGATTTTGTAATCATACTAAAAAAGTAACTACCGCGTAACTTTTTTAGTATTATTTACAAAAATAAAGATAACCTTGATTATTTATTGAAAAAATACATTTAACAAATTTTTGGTATTGCAATTTATTGTTTGATTGAGTGTTGACTAATCTTTGTTTGTAACATTCTTTTTCGTTCGATTATAATAAAACTGATATTAATATTTGAATTTAAAAAACAGTCTAATTAAAAATTAATAGTTTCTAATAAATAACATCCACAACTTCTACTATTATTTTGATTAGTTTAAACAAAAAAACTTCTCCTTCAAATTATTTTCAGAATGTATAATGACTGAAATCATTTTCGAAGTATGTAGTAGCTCAGCTTGATACGCATTAATAGTGCGAGCATTTAGATCTCTCGGCGATGCGGAAAACTTATGTACTTGTATGTATGTATGCGTGGCTTTTAACATAGGAATTTTATATTTCCATACAAGAAATTGAGAAATGTAAGATTTTAATCTATAATTTAGGAAACATAAATACAAAAATCTCCGGAAATTCACTACCGTGAAAGATTATTTAAAGAACATATTAATTTCCATTTGAAAATATTCAAAGATAATCTTGCAATAGATCATTGAATTTATTTTACAAATTACTTGAAATATAATGAAACGGATATTCTCAATGAAAATGGTTTTATTCTTGATTTACGAGTTATTTCTGAAGTAGATGGTAAAATGTAAACTATGTAAATATATATACGTACATAAAAAACGTAACAGTGTTACAAAAGTTAAAAATGTGGTGATTCACATGCTATAAATAGTTCACACATTTATTCTATTTTTACTTTTATACAGCTTGTTGTTATGTATAGCTTACTAACAGAAATCACAGCTTTTATTTGTATTTTTGTAGTATCAACACTAATATAGCAAAGTAATGAAATCGTTAAAACGGAAAATTTACATTATATGTATACACAAATATAGAATGAAGATATATATTTGCTATTTGTATATTTAGAATACTAACAATTAAGTTGATTGTAGTAAATAACAGTGATGACTGTATTGCATAAACAGTAAACACTGCCTTGAATGAATCAGAAAGGCGACATTAATGACAATGTAATATAATTAAATATTAGAATTTATTGTTTATGTCTATTGTATCCTTTATTTCATGTAATAAATGTTTATGACATGTTAATATTTTGTAAGATTTTGCTAACTTTGATAATGTAATATACAAATATTAAAAACTACATAGTAACAAAAAATATTTCGTCTGAGCGCAAATAATAGTCCATTTTATCTTTTCGTAAGTGCAATTTATGCAATTTTTTATTAATTATTAGGAAATAACATACATTATTTTTTAAGACATATATATTACAATATATCTATGACAATAGATAGTACACATATATTTCATTTAGTTCTAGCACAAAAATTATGAGATGAATAAGTATATTTTATATATATTATTGCAGATACACTTTTTCTTTTAATTATTTTAATGAAAATATTATATAGTACGTTAACATTTAATCGAAAATAAATGATAGCTAATAATTTACTTATCAAATACTAAAATTATACATAAACATCAATTATATATAAATATTTTAATTCGTTGTAATTTTTTCATAAAAAAATAGTTACAAAACTTCATAGCTCTATTAATTTTCTATTAAATATTTAAAAAGTATATTATTATCTATGTTAACACATATCCAATTTATTATTAGTGGGTGGAGCATTCAATCCACCAATGTCACCAGATTCAAGTTGTTTAAGTAGGCGAAAAAGAGCTGCAGCTTCCCTAATGCGGCTAAATTCAATGCAAAATGCTTGCACTTCAATAAAGAGTTCTTTCACATTTATGATTTTGTTTCTAATTAAGGATTGCAGAAAAACACAAACCAAACGTACTAAACGATTCTGCATATAACGATCTTTTATAGTTTCACAAGTAGAAATGCAATTACTAATGTATAAATGAACAAATTCTGTAGGTAGATCCACAGTAGTAGTTAACCTATTGACTACTTCCATTGAATGAAGAGACATCTCCATATTTACCAAAACACTAAAATATTCTGTTATTTGACTCGATTGCATAAGTTTCAACAAAACTTCAATTGCAATCAGAGGGTTATTCTCTACCAAATCTGGTAGCTTTCCTGGAGTAAGACCAATATGATATACCAGTTTTGGATCTCTATCCAATTCATTAACAAGATGCTGTTGTTGTTGTAACGTCAGTACACTTTTGAATGCTTTGCCCATTAATCTGCGAGCTTCTGCACCAGCACAATTTGAGACACACATATTAGTATCATATTCAATTGTAAATTGAGATGGTTCTGTAACATTGAACCATGGTAATTCATCGACTGAACGATAAAGAGGAGGTACTAATCTTAAAAACTCAGGTTGATAACTTTGACTACATAAAGGTGGATCATTGGCAGTTAAAACTTCTGTCATATTTTTTGTTGCATTTTTATCGATCTCTGTTACTTTAGAATGATCCATATCAGGTAAGATCACAGGATTTCCACATTTGGCGATGGAAGGTAATTCTGAACGACGCTCTGCTAGTTGTACTTGTAAATTACTTAAATCAACAGGTGGTACAGATACAAAATACAATTCATCCACAATTTGTCTTGGAGTTTTCTTTAAAATGTCCTTTTGGTTATATCCCAGTAAACTTATTAAAAGATTTTTTTCACATTGTGATAAAACTGGTATGTGTCCTGAAAAATTTGTCTTTGGTACTCCATTATTCGTATCTTCTTGGGACCTTAAAACCTGTACAAAAACAGACGCAAATGGTGTCGATGCTAGTGTTTCTCCTCTATAAAGGTCAAATAACAATGCAACTGCTATTATACGTTGAACATTTTTTGGCAATAAATCTATATGCTGTAAAAGGAGAACCAACGTCATTCCCACTTTAAATCGATCTTCTTTTGGAAATATTTGATGTAACTGATTACAAAGATTTTCCAAACTCGTGTCCAGGTTTTCTTCTTCAAGGATATCCAATAATTTTGTTAAATCTTTCGGAGTAAGCGTCATAATGCCTCAATAACAGATTGAACTAGGTTATAGCACCTCGATTATATTTTTTTTCCACGATTATATTCATGAATATCGAGGTTCAAATATAGTAATTCATTTCTTAAATTATTAATTACATATAACATATCAACTTGCAGTATTTTTGTATTATATACATTTAGTTTTGTCACATTTTTTAGTTGTTACTTTACAGGTTATGACTAGAATACATGCAGGATTACATGTAGGAATACATGTAGGAATACATGTAGAAATACATGTAGGATTTAATTATATGACCATGCTATCAACTCAATTGAAAATAATGAACCATTTCTATCGTAGTATGGAATTGAGTGTTATAGAATTGTAGAAAAAACAGTAGAAACAGTAGAAATATATGTACTATATCGTAGTAACAGCAAACTACTTTAGCGCTATCTATTTCATTATTTGTATCGCGCCAATTTCAAAACTCATGTAACATATGTATATACATCAATATAATTTCATACATTTGTTGATAAATTTATTTACAGATTACTTATGTCTCAAATAATTTACAAACTTATACGATTCTTTCCAAAAGTCCATATTTTTAAATGCTCTATTTCTTTTTATTGTTCTTATTAATAAATATTATTTAATTAGTCTAAAACTAAAAACAAATATATATAAACAGTTCGTATATGAATATCTCTGGTTACACTGTACAGTTCTGTTGTTAATAATACTATATAATATTAAACAGATACATATTATGTATATGTGTTTTCAAATTGTTTATTACAAGTAAAGAATACTCATATATAATATGCTATATTCTTAATTGTATATATGGATGTAATTATTTTTTTCATTAACTAATTTCCTAATATATATATATATATATATCCATATTTCATCCATATACAAATCTTCAATACATATCTTCATCCTGAGAAAATACTTAATATCTAAGATCATTATATGTAAAATTTCAACTTACAATAAAGAAAGAAAATGAAATGAACTATATTTTTTTCAGATTACGATCTATATTTCTTTGCTTGAGAATTTCCGGTGTATAGAAACTATATAAATTAGAAAGAATTATATATATGTATATGTATAGGACATGCTCAAAGTATAGTTAGGTTTGCTAAGATCAAAGATAGTTGTAAGTTTGATCATTCATAGTTTAGGGAATTTATAATTATTATCTAATAATATTAGTAAATGTAACTTTTTATAGTAATGGTACTTTTAAAACAATCTTTTTGCTTTTTAAGTCGATTTACACATTATTACACATCAGCATAAGTTTAGTTAATAATAATCCTTATGTAAAATTTAATTTAAGTATAAATAACAGTCATAAACTAATAATGTTCTATTTTCTAAAATTCTATTTTCTCATTGAGTAATTTAACATCATATGCGAAAGATTTGAAATTTTCATTTCCTAATTACCTCTATACACATTGTATGTATTCATCTAAATTACACGTTAATCATTAATTTATTATCATTTTCTTAAATACTTTTACCAAATAATATATACTATTGGCTGATGTATCATCATTCAAGGATTGTGAATTATTCTTGAAAAGTGATTTGTAACAATAGCGGCGCGTGCGTTTCCGCTTTATAAAAATTAATCCATATAAGAATCATTTCTTTACACTCCTACGGCTTACATTCATGCAATACTTCTAGGCTAGGTATGAGGTATGAGAAATACGGTCAGCTCTGAAACGGTGAAGGAATGCCAGGGTCCCCCACTGATCTCGCATACTCGTTCCCTCTCTGCCCCCGGCCCTCTGTAAATTGTGCAGAGATGGAATCCCCACCTCATAGGCAGAAGCACCTGTTGCGCAGCTACCTGTTTTACTCGATCCATGGGGCCGTTCTCTCTTTTCTCTTTCTCTTACTACTTCTTCTCTTTCTCTTTAGTATCGTGCACGGTGTCACGGCAGTAGGACGGTCTCCGATCGCGGTGCTGATTCTTCGGTAAAGGGCAACGACTCACGAAGTGAAAATAATGTCTTCTTGTGCACATCGAATGGAATCGCGGTGAACAGTGTGAAACCTAGTCTGTTCAAAGGTTTAGGACGGATATTTCTTGGAGAAGAAACGTGAGTACGCTGCAGCAGCCAGGTTGGAAATGTATCGAAGGAGAGTGTAAGAAGGAGCAATGGAGGACGAGCCACGGGATACCTGTTTTGGGGCAGGAAATGTGGCAGGGGCTGTAATCGGTACTTTCCTTACAACAATTCTCCTGCTGCTGGTTGCTGCGCTCCTTTACAGACAGTGGCGTAGGCACAAGGGTGAGTCCTCGTATTTCATAGATGTAGAAATCCTATCAACTGCCGGTAATAATGTGTCATAGGATCCGTAATGACAGATCGTGGTTTACATTCATGATCCTGTGTTCGCTCGAGCGCGCTCTAGCTGTTAAATTCAAGCTATCGCAACGACGTTCTTGCGACAACTAATTTGCTCATTCAAAGAACAAATGGTATTTTATCATTGAGGATAACAATTTGTTGCACTTACCGACTTGTAGTCATACTTTTACGATATCAAACATATGCAAAGTCAATGAGGTTTATTGCACAATAAATCGGAATTTATTCCTACGCGCTATTTCTCCGCAACTTCTATAGAAATACATCAAACGCACGATGCAAAAGAACTCCGCCCTGGCACGCGGAACAATTATATGCATATTTTCTAATCGATCGACTGAAAGTTGAGCAATTTAGACACAACTGATGAACTCATAGATGAAAGAAATACAATTATGTAACTAATCGATGTTTCTCAACAATACAACTTTGTGATGTAAAACATTCTGTAAACCAAAACATCATGTGCCATTGAAGATGTAGAAAAGATCTATCTATTGAAATGACCTACTAGGTAGATTGGATAATCTCCGAAGAATTGTCATAAAAATTTTACATGAATAATTAGAGATAATAGAATGATATATACCATAGTAAAAGAAATTCAAAGAAATATTCCTTGCCATTTCGTACATTCTATCAACGTGTGTTGCATATTACAAACCTTTTCGCTATTGCGTCGCAATTGATGCGTATATCCACGCAAAAGGTAGACCTTGAAGTGCCACTCGAGAGACACAATAAGACACGAAAGTCTCTCTAGCTCGATACATTGGAATCTCTATCTGGTGGAATGATGTTTACAGATTAGAATGTAAAATATCTCCTACGGAATGTGCATTCTTTACTTTGGGATCGACTTTTAGGATTATAGAATATACTACATGTGAAACGTTAAATTGGTACAGAACCGATATAGATAGTTAAACAGTGTTTTTCAATTCAAAATAATATATAAATATAAGAAGAACTTTTCTCCTTTTCTTTCTTTTCTTTTATTTACCTCGGAATTACCAAATAGTTAGAAAAAATTCCTATATAATTATAGTTACGTATATCGCTTAGTATAAATGATAATTGCATTTATAAATATTTATTAATTCTGTTTGAAATTTAAATCACACGCAAAATTAATTTGTAGAAATGGAAGTTTGATCAATTGCGAAATGAATAAGATTGTATAAATATATAATGAAAATAAAAGTTAAAATAATAATAGCAAGTACATTAGGAAAAGATATTAACAGTGACAAATGAATGTTGTTACTTAAAAATGATGTTACTTAACAAGTATCGAATTACCTAATAATGGATAAATGGAATCTGAGATTATCTAAGATACTCGATTCAAATTATAAGAACTCTGTTATAATTGAAAATATTTGATACATTAGATATAAATAGCAATTAATTTAATGATAAAGATTTATTTATATTTAATATTGATTAACTTTTATATAAATGTTTAGAGAAACAAACACACATATAAAATTAATCATTATCTGGTCAAATGATGAGCATAGTAGTAGAGTGATAATGTTTCAAGTTAAATTTAAAGCATTTATAGTAAAAATACACAAATACACAAATTGAAGTTATTGTCCGTACAAAGGGCAGCCGAAATTTACTTGTACTATCTCGATAATATATTGTACTACATATATACATATACTACGCAATCTGTGTACCGTATAGTACCTCCTGGTACATATATGATACATAGTACACAAGTACATACATATATTCTTATTATAAATTAGTTCTTCTTTATTATAAATTTTATTATAAATTAGTAGAAAGATCTGAATAATAACGAAACTTACTAATTGTGTAAATTAAACCTATCGTAGAGAATCGAACTTATTATATGATTTAAGTTTCTTCGTAAATGAAAAATACACCTCGAAACAACCAGAATAGCATGTAATTTTTAATATATGCGTAAACGTAGTAGGCAGACAAGGGTATGCTAAACGCGGTAAATAAGCGCAAATCTATAGAATGATGTCACCGTATGTAGTAATACAATTTACGTAATATCTCTCAAATACCTCTAAAATGGCCAATATCCATTATATTTCCTTATATACATAATTTTTTTATATTAATTCGATGCGTTGTTTAATACGTCGTACGTATGTACATATAATCTATTCGTCTAGACCGTTAAGTCAATATGTAATATTAATTAGTAATAGCGTAATAAAAGAGTTTTCTGTTGTTCATATAACACGCATTTGTATCTCAGTTTTTCTTTCAGGATCGTAAAACTTAACTTTCTTGGCGCTTATTAAGATCCGTCTGTATATTATAACAAATGAACATAAATGAGCACGAACAGGCGGAATCAGATAATTCAAGCAGTAGCTGGCATCAACGAACTACAACGATATCGAATAAACGCGTATTATACATATACTATGAAAATCGTATTCGCTCTGTTAATTAATGTATCTTTCAAAAAATTTCATACTTTTTATATAACATATCGGAATACGTTACAATTTGTAAACAGAGAAGGAGTAGTTAAATTACTATAAGCGTAGTTTATGCGATAACAATGTCATGTAAAAAAAATATATCAAATTCCGATACATAGGCAATATGGTTAAACGAAAAATAATATTTATTGAACATTTACTCAGATAGAAAGTAATTTAAAATTTAAATACTTATATAATAATTTTCGAGGCAAGTATTCGGTCATGAGAATTTATTTTATTTATTATAAAAGTATATTTTAAAAATAGGATATAAAAACATAAGTTCTATGAAAACATTGATTTTTAATGGTTTGAAATAATTAATCTCGATCGATAACAATATCAAACAAATATCTTTAGGAAAACACTTAGTACTGGTGACTGATCCAGAAATCGTCGAAGAAGCCTATGCCTTTGACAATCCTTGTTTCAAGGATGTCACAACATCGTCAACTAACCGAATTCGAGAGGTACCGGTGTCTCTGACACCTGGAGATACTTCAAGCAAAGATTCTGCACGATGGTCTACCTCCTGGACATCCTTAGGACTGGGCTCGACTAACCGCACCGAAAAACGAAAAACTCTCGACGATTCGTGCCTTGGAGTAAGTTTTGTCTCTTTTTCCTCCCGTTTCACGATATAATACAGAAATTATATTACAAATGAAGTCATAACGTTGTAAGAAAAATACGAAAAGAATATGCATATCTTCCTTTGTAGTAAGCGATGTAAAAGTTTTTTATGAAGCAGACTACAGTGATTGTAAAATAAACATTTCGTTTCAATATTCCAAACATAGAAGGTATTGTGCATAGCCAAATTTGGTTGGATGTACAGTTAATCTAGCCATCTTCGATACGTGCCTTTATGTTCCTTGGCGAGGAGGAAGTCCATGGCGTATGAGTCGAATTATAAAGCTAATTTTTACAAAATGAACGTTTGAAATGTATGCAAGAAGTGAATATAAGGAGAAGCACGTAATATAATAAAATCGAAGTTTTCTATGTAGATCAAAGAACGCTGATGATTTAAAGGAATAGGAAAAGAATATGTTAAATATCATTTTAATATGTGTAATATGATTTATTGAAAGAAGTAATACTTGTAACATTGCAATTATCGATGATGTGTTATTTTCAATTCGATTAATCAGAGATTTCTTTTTGTGCAGCCGAAAGCAACAAGGATCAATATAGTTAGCTTAAAAAGCCGAGATTTCACAGGGCTGGGATTTAATATTTGTGGCAATATGAGAGAAGGAATTTTTGTTAAAGATCTTCTACATCGTGGACCTGCATCAGAATCTGGTCGAATACATCCAGGTTAGTCGTTATTTTTATATCCGAGAACTAAATATTTTAAAGCAATCGTTATACCTTTATAACCAGTCGATAATTAGCCAAATTTAAATTTACTTGACATATTTTCAAATTCGATTCTCTTGAAAACGAAGATTCGGTTAAAAGAATTTTATTCCACATCTTCGACTTATTCTTGTACGTAGAATCACCCTTATTAAATACCAAATATATGTAAATAGCAATAAATTTGAAGAAAGTTAATTCTTTTCCATTATTATATTCACAGGTGATCGTATAGCTAGTGTAAAAATCAGTTTTCGGAATATGGTTTACGAGGATGCCTTAACGATTTTAAGTTATGCTTCCCCGTACGACGTAAAGCTTGAGGTAGAAAGCGGTGGAATTGGATCAAAGCCAACCACACTTTTGAAAAAAAGTGTTGGTCCTAGCGCTGCAAGAATTTGTCATCCTTTATACAGGAGTCAATCAATTCCAGAACTCTCACAATCGAAGAGTATTGCGAAGAGACTCTTCATAGTTGATCCGAATGACTCTATCAATTCTAACTATTCGACGATGAATTCGACTTTAAAATCCACAAAATCCACACCAAACAGTCAAATATTTGAAAAATGTCATGATGAGTCCAAGGGCAATCACTATAAATTTGGTATTAAGGTTTTACCCTCCCTTGATGGAACTGTTCATCGCATTGAAAATCAAAATGAACATAACACAAATCTTGAAAGAAAACATTCAAAGAAACTCGGTACAGAGAAACATTTGTCAAATATGAACGAAGCTTCCAGAATTGGTGACAAAAAGGAAGAAGCTCAATGTCAACAAACGTCACAAGTATTGCAAGTTCCTAAGGGAAAAAGTGATACCTTCGAACCGCATAACGATACATTAAATAAAAGCAGTAAACTTAGTGATACGTCGATTCATGTACCATCTGAAGTACCAACAGAAGTTCATAACGCAGCTATGGCCGCTCGTAGAAATCGAAAAAATAGTTCTGAGCTATTAAATACCTCAAAAAATATAGATTCCATAGAGGTAGAGGATTCCAAAAATCAGCAAAAGAATAAAAGGAAAGCTCCACCACCACCAAAAAGCAATAATTACGATATCGAATGTACTTCTACTATGAAGAAAGATTCATCGACTACGAAAGAATACGATTTAAGAAAAGAAGATGAAATCAATCGTATTACTGATTATACGGATTCTTTATCTGAATATATAAAGAAAGTACGCGAAACTACAGAAAGAATAAATCCACGTGTAGAAGAAAAAGTAGAAACTTTGATAATTGATGGAAGACATTCTGAATCTGACACTGACAGCGAAATTCAAAATAGTTTTACGACTATCGAATTGAACTCAGCTGATATTACAATTCATCGGACACCTGTACCGGAGACAAATAACGACGAAGATGAAGAAGACGATGTTTACAGGAAAGCTGCGAGCTTAGGTGATCTATCAAAGTACGAATGCAGAACATCGGCAACACTTGAAAGAGCACAAAGTCTGGATATGACTGATACCGGCACGAAGAAACGTAAAGCACCTCTACCACCGGAGGATATTAATGAATCTACGGAAGATTTAACTAAGCTTGATCAAATGGATACTTTTGATAGAAGATTATTGAAAAAGTCGAATGAATGGGGTAATTTAGAAGATGTTGTATGGCGTAAAAAACAGGATTCGGAAGATAAGTCGAAAAAATCAAAAATTAGAAAAAAGAGTAATGGTTCGCTCGAACGATCTAAATCTTCTATAGAAATTAAGTTAAAAGATGAAACTTCTGACTCGAAAGAACTAAATCCTACAGACGACGAAACTAGTATCGAACTTTATAATCTTCCCTTGAGCAAAAGACTTACAGAAGAATTTATTCATGCAGAACGAATGTTCAATCCAGATGAAGATAATTCTCTGAGCAGAATTGTTAATGATGGAAATGTTATTAAAAGTCCTACAGTCGAAGAAGTAGAATTACAATTTAAAAAGGAAATCTCATTACCCGACGATTTTAACAATGATAGTATGATACTAAATGAACAATTTTCGGATCATGATGAAAAAATAGTGAATAAAGATTTCGAGAAAGCTTTGAAACATTTTGAAACATATGTACAAAAGCCGACAATATTAGATTCCTCTAAACATGACTTATTTCGTTTCAAAAACTGGAAGGAAGATAGTTCATTAACATCGAATGAAATGATTTCGTATGCCGGTAAAAAATCTGTCAATGAAGAACCAGTGACAAAAATTAATATTAAGAGAGGATGCCATGCATGCGATGAGAACTGTAATCGTCATGAAACCTGCAAGAAAAAATCATTTACAAAAAGATCATCAACCCCAATACCTTTACAAGACTATTCTCCCAATTCAATGGAAGGTAGTAGTTCCAATTCGATAACAATTAACGACGAAAAGGAACAAATCTCGATGTCCCATATCCATGGATCGACGTTTAAAGATAAAGAAAGTAGAAGTGAAAAGTCATCACTAAATTCGAACTCGTCGTCAAGACGAGTAATTGAAGTCCCCATAAATCAAAGAATCGATCGAGAAAATGACGAAGACGAAGACGAATACGAATTCGGTTCTGGTGTAACTATAAATAACAAAAACTTATTTGATCGTGAGGATCGTCGTAACATTAACAATATCAGTGTTTCAAGTGGTGAAAACAGTGAAGATAGCGGGTTAGTTGGTGAATCAATGGATTATAATCCACAAGACTTTGATAATCGACCACCACTCCCAGATACGCCAATGCCACAAAAAACGACTTATATTACGGAAATCAAACTTTCTACTAATAGAGAGGAATTTCAAGAAGATGACAACGAGAGCAGTGAAACGCTTTCCACAGTGGAAAGTAAGGGTAAGAAACCGATGCAAAACGAAATCAAAACGACTTCAAATGGAAAACCTACAACTAATAAAAAGCCTCCCGTTCCTCCCAGAAGAACAGACATTACGAAATCTAATAAAAAAGGAAATACAGAAAAACAAGTTATTTATGTAACCGAATATAAATCTAATGAATCGAAAGAATCGGATGGTTCAGACGCGTCTCATGAAATCAAACAACCAGATAATTGGTCCGCAGAGACATGATCGATAAATTATTTTAGGAAATAAGAAATAAAATCGGACATAAGAATAAAGTATTAGCGAATTACAAATAATCAATAATGTTTTCGAGGTTTTAGATTAAAAGTAATAAATACATATTATAAACTGAAAGAGCAATTCTAAACATTAATATTAAAATTAATAGCAATATTTTTTCTACTATAACCATTTTTTTTTTTTTTTTTTTTTTTTTTTTTTTAGTACAGGAATAAGACAGATATTATAATCAAGTATGAAAATTTTAATACTATATAAAGCTAAAATTAGAATATACTGTACTTAAACTTCTTCACACGGAGAAATCACATCAATCGTAATGTGTATGTACTACTTATAGTGCTCATCCTAAATAGATCTGCTCTTGAACTAGTCTTGAACTAGAAAATTTTATCTAGTATCCTCCTCAATCTTCTGAAAAGACTGGCTCTTGTTTGAAAAAACATGTTTTTTGATCATTTGATAAAAATATTTGTTGTCATAATTATATTTATTTTATAACACATTTCTTGTTTTAAAAATTATTACAATTAGAATTTGTATCATATATGATTCGCATCTGTGTAAAATAGTACAGTATTAAAGAGTATCATACATACCAAAAATTGTATGTATTTTGCATGCGCTTTTTTAAACATCATATTTTATTACAATAATAAGAAATTACAAAACTATGGTTTAAAATATTTCAGAAATAGATTAATGAAATTATTAATACATTTACATAATACATGGTTATAAATGAGCAATAATTATACAAGTCCATATTATTGAATTTCAAATATAATAATATTAATTAACTTAAACAAATAATTCATAGAAACAATGTAATTAGCAAAATCATTCAAAATTCACATTTTATGAAAACGAATTTAAAATATTGTAAATTTTTAAATATATTAATTATTGCTATATGTATATATATTTGAATACTTTTTATCTATCGAATGCTCGTATACCGTCAGTACTGTGATAGATGATCTATCGCAATAAATGATTTATGCGTGTATTAAATCAGGATTTATTAGAAATTTGCATATACATGTGTATAATTATTAAACAAATTTTAAGACAATAAATACGTACTAACTAATGACCATATGATACATGAGAATGTTAACAATAAAATTATTGATTCGATTATTGATATTAGATGATATTTCACAATTTGATCAACACAAATTTAGTACGAGGCAAAAATATTTATTATAAGTTTTTCTAAATTTTTTTATATGTGTAAAAATATAAATATGGATATGACTGTAGTAAAAATTCATTTTTTTATATTATACTTTATATTAACGCAATATTAACAATAATAGGGTAACATGGGGCAAAGCAAAACTGTAACAATATGAAATAATGTTGTTATTATAATGTACGAATATTATATAGTATCCATACTATTTTATTATCATACATTATCATTTCATATAAAAAATAAATTAATAATTATAATAGTGTCATTTTTTAAATATAAAATGAATATTTTTTAAACACTGCTGATAATTATTAACATCTTTTTACAAAAATAACTCATATGAAAGCTTATAAACAATGTTTATATTATAAAATGTACATAAAAATATAATATAACGATAAACGACGACAAAACCAGTTATAAAGCTTTGGTTATACAAACAGTATAGCAATATGTTTGTATACGTTATTAAATTCTATTACATTATTATTTTACCGAATAAAAGTTTCCCTATTAAACTTCTAACCTTCTAAACTTTCTACACTAGAAAATATGTTCTATCTGTTGTAGGAATCATGATTTTGATATTTTCATAATTCTTCTATATAATCATATTTTCTTCATTTCAAATGAATATTAATACAGACAAATTTACAGCAAAGTAATCATCATTGAAGAAAAATACATAAAAATGATAAAAATGTAACAATCATCTTTACCTCATGTTACTCGCCATTTCACTGCAGTTAGCTGCAAAATACTATGAATATATGTACACAGAATTTTGCCACATTTGTTTATTGATATATATTATATATAGTAAACATTTAAAGGTTCTATTTCATGTTATTAAATCCGTCCATTATATATTGTTAATTGAGAATATTTGAAAAACAAGGGAACATAATAAAACATTATATTATACGTATATATGTATATAGGAAAATTTCAAGAAGCTAATTATACATTGATTTAACAGATTAGTGAAATAAGCAATCAATAATTTGTCATAATTATAATTACATAATATTATCTCTCACTTTATTCATCTTCACTTATAAATCATATCAACATTTTGTATGTGCATGTAATTTTAGGGTAGGAAGTGTTTCAAATTATTATCTCATCAATATATATTTGAAATGCAAAAATAATCACACAGTTTTATATTTAAAATTGTTATTGACGCAAATCCATTTCATCATGGCTACAATTTCAAATATGGAAAATTACTTCTTATAGAAAAAAATAGTATTCATATACATATATATCATTTACATAAATTCTAAATAGATCTACTCTTTCGTACTGATCTTATAAATTAAATGAGATGTCACAAATATAAATATAAAAGCATACTTTCCAAATTATTATATTAATCTCTTTCATATTTAGAACTTGACAATAATTTAATACATGTGTAGGATTTTGGTTGAAGTATAGGTGCTTTTTCTAGTCTGTTTATTCCATAACCTGTTTTAGAACCATTCTGTGTGCATTTCGATTATTTATAAGGCTGTGTGCATACCTGAATATCATAATTCGAAAAATAATTTCTTGTATAAGAAATTAAATAAATATATAAATTATGCAAATTATGCAAACAAAAATGCCTTAATTTTTAAGTAAATTAATGATATATGTTTCAACATACCTTAAATTGGTATTGATAGTGATAACTAAATTTAACTTCTTGAAATAATTTTACATGTAAATATAAGATCATGTTTGCTAAAATAAGTCATTTATTTCGTAATTTCTTCAAAATTAAAGTGCAATTTTATTTGTTAAATAATATATATGTACATTTTTATTAAGAAAAAGAGTGTACAGTTAGAAATGTTTTTTGTTGTAAATAGAGGCCAGTTACAGATGTTTCGTTATGCATGATTCAATTCGAGAGGCAAATGATCAAAAATGAAAAATTTATTATAATTAAATTTTCTTTAGAGTTCTTAACATTACTAAGACTTAAATAACAGTTTGTAATTTTTAGGAAAGTAATTAATTAAGTAAAATTTCTTTATATGTAAGCCAAAATAATATACTATACATGTGAAATCGATCTGAGTCACATGTTGAATGATTTTACATTTTTCTTAGTATTAACTTAACAAATTAAACAAAACAGATTAGTTCATTTCGATATTAAAAAAAGAAATTGAAGTTTTAAAATAAAAAAAAAAGGGAATATCTTTAGTAGTATTTATCTGCTGTTAAGGTACTAATATTGTCCAAGGACATTTTGTACTAATCTGTAAACAATGCTATTTAAACATTCCCGTTTCTTGTATATTGCTATTTTTATGCGTTTCTTAATTGTTATCTACTGTGAACGATTCTTATTATATAAGAATCTAACAAAATGAAGGACTTTATTGAATCATATAATCATAAACTGCAAAATATTGTAATAAAATTATACACATTAATGTTAAAAATAAAGAATCAGACAAGTATTTACTAACAAAACGAATGTAACAGTTTAGAAAGTATCTATATAATACGCATACATATATTTTTCTGTATTTAAATAGACTTCTTGCAACGATACGAATTTTTCGAATCGTCTGATGTATGTAAAATGTTGTAAATATATGTTATTGATACTTATAATCTGATGTATTTTAATCATTTCATTATATAGCTATGAGACCAGTTTTCTTCGATGCTTAACAAGATTTAAGCAATTATAATAATTAATTTTTGGTTTAGCTGTATAAAATAACAAACATACAAATTTGTATTATTTGTATTTTAAAAATATTTTTCATATCTTCACATTTAGTTTACAATCTCGTTGGCATCGATCGTATTTTTATAAATTAAAAAATTATCGATAAAAATTTATCATCGAATGAGGACACTACTCGGAAGATATTTCAAATGAAAAACTGAAGACCACAATTTGATATAAATTTTAATTTCGACGTATACGTTTCATTTCGACCGAATTTTATCTGATAAAAGTAAATTCCTTACAAAATACTGGATGACATACACAAAAATTTAAATAATTGTATCTAAACATATATTTATGAAGTGGTTGAATAAAAAGGTAACTATCTAAAAATCCAAAATCTATTATATATATCATAAACTTCATACGTTAAACATTGTTTAATTTATTATGCTAAAATTTACATATTCATTTTGAGTGATATTAAACATATATAATGCATATTTAAGTAGTAAAAGCTGTTATGGTATACAAAATACATAAATTTATGTTCGTGAAAATAGTACAATTTTATCTTGTATAAAATATGACAACAATGTTTTTAAATATAAAATAATATATATTTCAAATATATTTTAAATATAAAATAAAAAAAAGCAATTTAGATGTAGATTTACCACTTAAAAATAATAAAATGAATTCGTATAGATATATGTATGTATATCTATTTTAACCTTATTTTAAATTATAAATGTTTTTATATTTTAGTAAATTGCATTTCAAAATAGGTATATTCCAGGTATAAACATTAATAGTTTCCATTCTTTCAACTTTTGTTTTCATATTATCAGATGTTTTAAAAATAGTCACCAAGGTTATTCATGTTTATGAATAGGTAAGCAAAATTAGATATAATGCTATATTATACATTTAACTAACATATTTTGTACATTCTACCGTATTTTATTAAAATAGTATAAAGAATACTATTATATATATATATTTAATTATTATTTATATCAAGACAAAATATCTGTCCAAGTCAAATTAATTTCTTTATACCAATCTACATCTATCATAATGTAAATTTACAAATGAATCCACTAAGTTTAATATTTAAGTAGCAGACTGTTTATAGTTCTTTGTACTCATTAGCTTTTTACCACACATTGCACATATAGCCTTTTTATATGCACATGATTGACAATAATGTGATCCAACTTGATGTACTTTCTGTCTACATATTCTGCAAGTTTCAAAGGTAACAGTATAGGGATTAAATCTTGCCTTCCCTGCTGAAAGAGCTTTATTTTCTCCAACTTTACGTCCCCCACTTTCTACTGTATTCCGTGCACCACTTTTCCAAGGATCTGGAGTTATGACTTTTCCTAATTTTTTTTCACATTTTTCACAGACCATTTTGAATCAGACTTGAAATTTCAATTCTGAAATACAATAAAACTTCGTTATATGTGATCTTCATATTATATTGTAGCATAAAAGTAAATAATAAAGGTTAGATTTGGGACTAACGTGTATGTAAAAAATAATGAAAAATGATAAAAAAATTAACGTGAAATTAAAATAATTGGCCAATATCAAATATGCGTATAAATTTTTAATATTTTATATTTTTAAATTAACAAATTAAAATATTTCCAATTTACCTTCAGGACTCTTATTAATGATTAAATATTACTCTTTTAATTAGTACACATTTTATATGACTACATCCCACACTAGTTTTTAATCATAAACGATAAATATAAATATTCGAGATATTAACTGCAAATAAATAAATTACGAGAAATATCTAACCCAAATACCACAGTCTTATCCACGCTCATATAGACAAGACTCAACATCTGGACTAAACACTTATATATCGAAAGCATAGTAGAAACCGCTCGAAAATTGAGTCATAAAAAAGCAACATGGAAGACAAGAAGATTCATGTTTTGCGCATGTGTAACGTGCTATGAATGTCTCACACAGAGGCAGAGACACGCTCTACTCATCTCTGTCTGGCTCGTAAAAACGTGAACTTCGTTGTCTTCCATGTTGATTTTGCATGACTCAAATTTCGGAAGGTTTCTCTATTGAATGTCAAGACCTGTTTACATGGCCGTAGTCTCAATCTCATCCATATCTCATCACAATCAACAGTTATCAGATATATATACTACTTAGTTGTAATTGCGCATCAGTAATAGGTGGCGCTTTTCTGATTTAGTTATTATTAATATCACTAAAAACTAAATACATAAGATTCATATTTACGCACATTGTATATGTATTTCCGTTTATACGTATGGTATATACACATGTATGTACGTATATAGAGATAAGCAAAGCATATACTTAAATTCCAATAACACTACACTTCTTAATGTAGAAAAATAATAAAAAATTATGAAAATTACATATACTCTATTGTTAGAGCAAATAAATTCATTTTATGCATTATATTAATGTGTTTTATTACAGTTTATGTTCTAAAAACTTAAATATCACATAAAACTACAAAGTGATAGCATCTAATCATTAAAACAAAAATTAACCTCTTGAGCGGGCATAGCGGATATATCTGTTCCTGTTAATTGTTCGCTTGGTGAGCCAAGCGAATACATGTAGGTATCGTATCCGATAGTAAGATAAACATTTCAATATTCTAAACTAATGTCCCATGATGCGAAGGACTTGCAAAAAATCTTTCATCCCTTAAGTTAATTTATCTAAATAAATTTAAATTAAATTAATTAATAATTTAATTTAACTTAAGGGTTAATAATTAAACATATGTAGAACAAGAATAAACTAAAAAGTTACAATAAATATCAGTTTTTTTTTTTAACATAACTATGATTAACCTGAAATATATATTACTTGTTTTGAGATAATAGTGTCATTATTTTTATACAATTGAAATGAGTAAAATGTACGAAGTTGGTAAATTAATTAAAAATCACTATTTTCTTATTATTTCATTTGAAAAGATGGATTCTTTTTTTATTGATGAGTGTAAATTGTAAAGTACCTATACGTACTATATAGTTCTTGAACACGAAATAAGTAAAACATAGACTTCTAAACGCGATGCAATCAGAATGTAATAAACTATACAAGTAAAATATAATTATGTATACATAATACCGGATGATACATATGGGCAATGCATACATATATGTGTATTTCTATTGTATTATTACCACTAGCTGACATTCTAAAAGAAACAAAGCATGCGGAAAAAATATATTATTATACATATACGTTTATTGTACTTAGTAATATTCTCAAGCACTTAGATATTTTTAACATGAAAAATGTACTTATCTCTGTTGTGTTACACTGTTTACATCGTATATCAATTAATAAATAATGTTTACTTCATACCATCTGATTTTTGCGTAGGAATGATATACATGTGTTTAGATAATGTTTAAGTAATAAAAGTATTTAAAGTATTTGTTTTAGAAAAATTAATAAAAACCGCAGTTGGTCTGGTTGATTCTCTTTGATTATCTATTTCATGTTCAATTCTTGTTCAATTCATTTATCAGTTGTTTAAAACCAAAGATGTGATTTAAAATAGGGAAACCATTGCCTTAGATATAGCAACTAAATAACGACATTAAGTTCTGTTAAATTCCTAAATAAACTTTTGATTCTATAACCATAATTTTAAAAATATGTTTATAAACGCAAAAATAATGACATAAAAATGATAGTAATTTATTAAGATATACACACATTCATTGTATAATTTTTCTACAAAAAGCAAAAAAATCAATTATATAAAGCAATATTTTACCTATACATATGTATAGAATATATCATTTTAAGGCATATTGTCCTTAAATATTTTACAATAGTTACTTACAATAGTTTAGTATGACAATAATTAATCTTATATTTATGTATTTAAAAAAACTTTTTTTATTACATATATGTATATGTATACAGTTAAATCTTTCAAAGGCAAGCAATGCTTTTCTCTATATACGATGATATTCTTAATTATACTTTTAGCTTGTTGAATTTCCAATGGACAAATTAACTAAAAGCATCAACAACTCTCTGTTATAGATAACTTTACGTAGTTAGAACTGGCGCTGACTTTCGTTAGTTTGATTAGAATCACACGATCAACCCTCTAGTCGAAAGCAGCAAGCAATGTTAGTGGAGTAAGAGGGTTGAAGGAAAATTCGACGCTAGGGGTGGCGTACAAGTGTTGGGCGCCATCTATTCGTTCAGTGTCTGACTATCCTCTGAAGACCTGTGTACTCGCGACCGTATTACCAGATTATTGCGACATTTCGTGTGACAATTTAATTCAGTGCATCGTGTCATAACAAAGTGACGAGTGAACGCATTAAAACGGATACAACAAGGTAAATAGAAACGATAATAAAATTTATCCTAAAAGACTTACTTTGTTCGGGTGGCTGCCATCCTCGATGCCAGACACGCGTTAACATGTTGGATCGATTCCTCTTTCTCGCAAGTCGTATTGCGATGGGAGACTCCAATAGAAGACCTGATTACGAACTTTTAGTCTCTTTTTTATAGTGAAAACGTACATTTTACTTCATTTCGTGCATCAAACGTCCATCTATTTTCGTTAAGTTCGCTCAAAAATGCATAATTTGATGTTCGAAGAGGTCAAGTCACCCTCGAAATCTCTGGATAGAAAGACGCCTACAGCCAAAGCCCTTCCTCTATTTTTTCATAAAATTTCTATTAAACGCATACGAGTTCATTGAAATTTCGTTGATTTACACTCATTTCAGATGTAGGTTCCATTCAAGTTTTCCATTCTTTTACGAATGCAAATACAAATAAGATCGTACGATCGATTTCTCCTTGAGATTTTTTTAGATATATTATAAGTAATAAATTCGATCTCGATTCCTGAAATATAATCCAGACAGACAATTGATAATTCGTACGTATCAGACGACAGAATTTGCAATATACATGATGCTCTCATTTTTAAACAGGTGTACCCAGTACCCATAAGTCTACGTTTCATTTTTGTCAGAAATATTCATAAGATCAATCACTATACAATCAGATAAATTCTATTTAGAAATCTAAGCACAACCTTTTTTCATAATATTTGTTTTAAACTATATAATTGGCTATTGGTTTATAATCTTTAAAAATGATTTCAAGAGAAATATTGTTTTTCCTTTCAATAAAAATTTTTCTAAAATGATATATAAAGAACATAGATATATACATATAGCAATTTCCATTTAATCGAAAAGCTAATATTTTTAATAGTAAATTATCGATAATTATTAAGAATTATTATAATTAAAATTATTTAATGCGATTTTTATGGGAAAAAATACTGGAATATGAAAAGATTTCAATGTGTGAAGCACAATAAAACACAGTTAAGTACAATTTTGGATAATTATAGCAAATAATGATGAATAAAAATAACGATGCCAATTTACATAAAAATTCAGCATACGCAAAATATGAAATACTTTTAATTGTATAATGTATATCACTTCCTCGATTGTTTCCTAATAATTTTTAATTTATGTGAAGATAATAATAATGAACTTTAAGTTATTTTCTATATAAATAAATGCGCAAAATACATTGTCTTAAATAGCGCACATTTAACTAAATATGTAATCACCGACACCGTTTTTAACATTTTCTTTCAATCACAAAATCGAAAAATTTTAATTATCAAATTACTGAATTTGAAAGTTGATATACTTGTCTATATGTACTACATGGATGTATGTTCATTTTTATTTCCGAGTGATTATATAAATATTACAGGAAAGATATCACAACATTTTAATACTCCTCACATTTAAATGTGTACAAGCATTTTATTATTTACACTAAATTTCTTATTTCCGTTTTTTATTTCTCATTACATGTCTTTTGTTGCAAAAACAAATCTCTAAATTAAAAACATTCGCATATATATATACGACTTACATAATTTAATAACATATCCAAAATTATATTACGTATGTGTAATAACTACAGAAATTTTAGAAAATCTTTTAAAAATGGTATTAAGTATATAACATTTATGGAATTAAATATCAAATTATATTCTGTTATATTAATAATATGTAACATGAAATATATATCACAAAAACATAATATAATGTTATTAGCTTTTCATTTTGATTTTTATAGTAATTTTTTATATTACTAGCTAGAACCAATGTAGAGCTACTATCTATACATATATTTACATCGGTACTCGTATAACTGAATGTTTTTCATAAACTTTTTGTGTAATTGAAGTTAAAGTTATTTCGTATATTTCTTTTAACTACTAAGAACAAAATATAAACCAAATTTTTTGCAAGCATTCCTCAACTGAATTATATTTTTTAATACCTTAATTTTTAAGTCAGAATTGCAAGATCTATTTTCATGCGAACAATCCGCATATTTCATAGACTGTCAAACTGACAAATGAAAAAAAAATGAAACTAACCTATGCAGTAACGAAAGACGTCATCTACCGCTGACAGCACACGTGACGATTAACATGCTAATTTCAAATAAAAAAGTTCGTAAAATAGTTTTATATAATATGATATTTTACAATGCAAATTATCAGTTATTTTCCTTCCATCATACTTACGAGTTAAAAACGTTATTTGCTAGCATTTCTTTATATGCACATGTACTAAAAACTGAACATTCTGCGTGTGAGAGAAATAAACGCATATCCATGGCAACCTGCTATTGTAAGCTTAAAGTTCCCGGCAGTGATAAAATTCAACATATACATAAATATTTACTACTACATCACGTAGATAATGCTGTATAAAGTTCACAAAACTTATGCTATTAAGATCCATTACATATGGAAAAATTTTAAACAAAATAAAACATTTTTGAAAATGATAACTTTCTTAGATTAATTTTCATTGTTTTATTGTTTCATTACATTATTATATATATTATAGTAGTAATATTCATTACGTTATTAGTATATATTGTATATACATTATAGTTATCTTTCTCGATTTTTTCCAAATACTTCATTCCATTTCTCATACTTCAATTATTAATTGTTATATTTTGGATAAATTTTACATTCGTAACTTATCGTCTTAATGTAATTTATAATTTTTCTGCATTTCATAGCGTTGGTGTCGTATTACACTCATAACATTAAAACCTAAAGGCTAAAAGTAATACATATACTTTTTAAACTAGAATTGACTATTTCATATACATGAAAAATATAAATAAACAATTTTTAATAGCACTGACAAAAATCATTAAGAAATTGATAGCTTATAGGTTTATAAAATAATATTTTCATAGATAACAATACAATCTAATACATTTTAGAAATTTACATTTTAAGAATCAATAAAACAAATCAAATTCGCTTACGTCTATTTTAGTACAAAAGTTACACCGAAATGCAATGTCTTTTAATTATATGATACATCCAAATACAATATTTAGTTTAAGTAACAATACGATATTACAAAACATAATAATTTACCTTTTATATATAAAAGTATGAAACAAAGTTGATTCTTTGAGTGCTTTGAAAAAAAATATTTTATCTCATAAGTGCACGATTTCACTCTGTTTAAATCTTGTTTGTTATTGAAGAGAATAATAACTATCGCTTCTGGATTAAAGTGTCATTTGTATGATTCATCCCAATGCTTGTTCTTAAGAAGAATGAGAAAAGTAAAAAAAGGAACATGAGGGTAAAAGAGATAGGAATAGAATGTTGAAATATACAGCGCAAATTATTATAATTACGGATATGCACATGTCTCGAATTAATCATAAAGAGAAACAGGGTCAATACAATAGCAAGCTGTGCAACACCGAGGTAGACTTAAAATGTGCCGATTGTATCTACTGGTGCCAGTGACCTCCTATTGATTCCACGCTCAACGAAGCACGGGCCAAACCCTCGTCTTCTCTCTAGCCCTTTCTAGTATACACTTTCTCGTCTTTCATCTTGCTTTCTTTATGTTTCTTCTGCTAGTGTTTTCATGTTTTCCTCAAATCCGCAAACTTCTCATCCTTTTGCCTTTGTCTCATTCTGTTCGTTTATTTTGACTAGAACTCGTCTTTCTTATTGTATACTTCCTTTCACCTCCTGACTTTCCGCTCTCCTTTTACCACCTTTTCTTTCTTTTCACCGATTTCCATGTCTCATTATGCTATCCAGTTTCTTACACCATTGTCATTTATTTATTTCATTTTGTCTCCTTTTTTATATTTCTCTATTTTCTTGTCTACTGTTTTCCTTTATTTGTTTCGCATAATTGTTATGAAACTACATTATGTGTCTAATGGCAATTATGCAAATACATTTATAATTCGTAACATAAAAACGATATAAATAGAACCTTAAAAAAGCATGATGGCAAAAGAGAATACAAAATTCGGTAACAACTCTACATATATAGATTGATTTGTTAAAATAAATGTAGGTCTGATGGATGTTGTGTCATTGAGTTCTTTTGATCTAAATTTTACAATTTCTGTAATAAAGGATATAACTTTTTACATTATTAAAGTGTGAAGTTGAGTGGTCGGTGTTATGTATTGAAAATACCACGTGCTATGCATATATGTATTTACCTATCAATAATTTAATCAATAAGTGAGGTGCCGGTTTATGTTTAGAGTTCAGGACTGTCCAACTTTATAAGTATTTACTGTATCGTAACAAGAATATCATAGTAAACATATTCTCGCAATTTTACACTGTATTTTTTTAACTTATTATTATAAACATTCTTTCTTACGATCGTATTACATAAAATACTTTTATATTAATTAACAAAATAAAATAAAATGAAATTTGATAATTTTACTTTTTTAATATTTTTACTTTTTCATGTTCAATTTTTTAAAATAAAAGTAAGATTATGAATAAGAATTATGTATATGTATTAAGAATAATCATTATGATATTTTAAGTTTTTTTAAATTTTACTGTTTGTTTATCAATTTTAAATGAGATCTCTAACAGGTTATTATTTTCTTCGTTAAAGACTTAATATTTATTGCATTACATATTAATGATTCTTTACACATCAGTAAATATATATCGAGAAAAAGATTAAGATTATTAATTAGATATTAATTATGTGTTAAGCAATATTCAAAACTTTCATCTGATATAAAACACCTAACAACGTAAAAGTTTAACCATATATGTAGTAGCATTCTACATGATACGGATATATAATGTTCCAGAATGGACAGGGTATTAAGAGAAATGAATGTGGCGTGGCGATGACAAGCCTGATCTTGGAAAACGCAGACTTGAACCGACTTTTCCCGAAATGTCGGCCTAGGGGTGGCCCACCCCCGAGTCCGGGGGCCTCCACACAGATCAGTCAGCCGCATGAGAGCCTCTGCCAGAAGGAGGCCGTCTCTGTTACCACCAGCCTCACGACTAGCCTCACAAATACACTCGCGACTACGTTCGCAAACACTCACTCCAAGAACACACATTCAACGCACTCACAAGCGATACCGGAAGACATGATCGACCTCGAGCGTGATATCTCCGATAGGTAAATTTATATTGATTTACCGATCAATGATTTTCTTCTAATCGGTAATTAAAATTAATCGATATAATAGAATTTTAAATGTTACAAGTTTCATTGCAACTATTAACGAACATTATTTAGACCCCCAAAAATATTTAAATTATATAAATATAAATAAAAATATATTGCGACGAATATCCATTTTAAAAATGCATTGTTTACCTGCCAATACTTTATACAACTATTTAATTAATTTACTAAGTTTCATCAGAATTTGAGAAACTAAATTATTTACTAATGCTTTGTTATAATAACTAGTAATTCAAAAAAACATGCTTAAAAGATAATAATACATACAACAAAAATAAATAAAAAATGTGATGTGTAATTTTTTATTAGAGTTATATTTGAAAAGTACTATTCTTTGTTAATAATAGTTTATATTTGAAGGAAGAAATATTGTACATTTATAATCTATATTTTAAATACATCAGTAATAGTATTTGTGTAATTTTAGGTACTACACTGAATATTATTTATATAAATCTTTAAAATATTTGTGGAAAATATAGCTTTTAAAAATCCCTATATCTTTTACATCACAAAAATAATGAAGATTGAGATAATTCACAGCTATTGCATAGAAAAATAACTTCATCTTATGACATTAAAAATATTAATAAGGAGAAAGTGGTATTGAAAAATAGAAATAAAATAAATATAATAAAAATAAAATAATTAACAATCATTGTATTACATATAATATTTCTGGTACTACTGTGAAAATGTGAATATATAAAAAATCCAGATAACTGTTTCTAATCATAAGTAGAACTTAAATAACTTGTGTAGTTCTGTATATACATAAAAAAAAGAATCTTTTTGTTATAAAATATTAATTTAAATAATAAATTAATAAATTAACTAATTTTCTGGATGATGAATTAAAGCATGAATTTAAAGCTTGGTAATTTCACAATATTGTATTAAAAGATATAATTTAGTTTGTACTGGTTAAAATGATTTTAAGCAAGTTTGTAAGCTAGAAATATGTTTTATTTATTCATCAAGATGCAATGAGACTGTAGACTAAGAAACATATATACAAACGCATTTAGTGTATGAAAGATGAAATAAATAATAAATAAATAATATTAAAAAATGTATAAAATGAATAAAAAATTTCATATTTACTGAAGAATTTAATATGAATTGTTATTTATTGGATTTTTACTGAAGTGTATAATTATAATGATAAATACATATAATAAATAAAATTGATTTTAATACTTTCTAAGATCTCTAAATTAAACATAGATAATAATCATAATTACTCTTTTCTTTCCTAGGACAACGAACATGGTGTCCGGTTTTACAGGTGACAGTCAACTATCTGTTGGTGTTAGCAGTGGTACAAGCAATGTTGGTGGTCCTCTTGGAACATTTAATTCGCTTGGTGCACTTAATACTAAACCGCTTTCTTCAAGCTCCTCGTCTGCCTCTGGACATAGTGAAGATGCACAACAATATGGTAGCCTTCCAGGTAGTGATCAGCAGAGTCACTCACAACAGGATGATAGTGGGCCTGAGGAAAGCCCTGTATACATTTTAACTTCTGCAAAGGGTGATCGCAGTTACAAATTAAGGGACTCCAGGTAAGTTACTTTAATTATATTGAAATATCTCTTCTGTATTTGGGGAATATATATGTAATGAGCCAAGTTAATAAATATCAGAATTATAGTATATTTTCCATAAATAGACTGTAATCTTTAATCTCTAATAAACTGTAATCATTAATTATGTGTATAAAAAAAGATAGTACAATTCATAATATGCGTTTAAAAATATATGTTTAAAGTAAAAAATTTATAAACATACTGAATAATTTTTTAAATGAAATAATAAATACTAATGATAATACTTTCAACAAAGGAAAACTCAATATATTACGCTTTCTAAACTTTTTCAGGTAATTAAAATTTTAATTTCAAAATTAATTATATTAATCTCAAAAAAATTCAGATTGTGATATTAAATTTCCAAACAATGTTTTATATTTAATATTGATATTTTTTAATATTGTATGTTTCATCATAAACAAATTACATTTTCACAAAACAAGAGGAATGAATAATTCATTATTACTTTTTTAATTACATAATAATTGATTTATTAATAATTGATTTATTTTAATCTCATAGCCTATTACAAGAAAATTGTTATTGGGTTCTTATTTCTAATTTCTTACACTATATTATATTCTTATATTCATCTCTTAGTTACTATGCTTTTTTAATTCTATTATCTTTAAATTCAATATTTCTAAAATACCTAAACGATTAAAGAATCAAATATTTATAAAAATTTTACCCACATTTTGAAACAATCGATAAACTTGTCAATGACACAATCGAAGTTTAGTCGATAAACATTACACAGCAATTGATGTTAGGTTAGATTGTATCACTTTTTGTTCTTAAGCTTAATTTGTGGTGATTAATGAAAAATGTATATCATATAAACTGTTTATTATTATATTAACAACAAACTTTTATATAAACTAATTTCTTTTATTAACAAAATGTAAGTACTAACTATATAATAAATGATATAGCATAATAAAGTTTCCTACACTCTTTGTTTACATTATTTTACAGATACTATCAGTACTCATTTCGTAATGATTTTAATTAAGATAATCAGTTCAAAGTGTCTTTAACAATACTATTTATTACGATGGAAAGTTATTTAATATAAATTTATTAAATAATATCGACGAAGACAATGTATTTTCATCTAGTAATTGTAATGTCTCTTTCTTATTGAAATTTATTAAGTTGTAAAGCATTAAATATATTTCAGATGATCGTATTATTACAAAAATTTTTAAAAGAATACTATTAATACTTTGCATTATGTTTCACTTTTTTTCCAAGAAAATTTCTGAATAAATTTAATTTAATGATGTAGATTAATAAGTTATTTATGATTGCAATAAGAAAATATTGATCTCCTTTCATATTTTTATTTTTAATATAATTATACATATGTACAAAGACAATACGGTTATAATATAAATGTAAATAAATATGAAAATTATATTAGATTTTTCTTATACTATAAACATATTTCTACAGATTTTCATAGATATTTGATATCTAAATAATTTATAATAAAATAAATATTGACTACATATTTTGTGTTCCCATTTATCTTTTGTTATTTTCTACTGTTGGTTTTACATCAACATTAGTGTAATATTTCATAGAATATAATAGCATTTAATATTTGTATTTATGAAATAAATAATATGTCAGCATATGTTTCAAAAATTTTATGTTTATTCTATTTAATTATTTAATTCCTTATGTATTCCTTTTACATTTTACTTCAATAGTGTTTAAACTTGATTTAACATGTAATAAATAACCATATAAACAAGTGGATTAAATATAATAAATAAATTTAAGGTATTTCTACAAATTTATTGTTTTATATTTTTGTATATAAATTTTTAACATACTATATAACAATTTGATTTATAAAAAATAGTTTTACAAACAGTATTTTAAACGTAAATTTAAATAATTATTATTTTTTTAGAATTATAGAAATTGCTGGTGGACGAGAAGTTTTTTCTCAGAGTCGAGGTAAAGTAGCAGCTAGAAAATCACGCTTTCTTGCGGCATCAAATTCCTTAAATAATGAAGACATTCAAACAGATAACAAGCTATCAGTTAAAAGAAATAATAAATCACCAAACACTCAAACTATATGGGAATTAAGAAGCCGGTAATTTGAAAAGTATTACCTACTTCTAGTACACAAAATATATGGTAGAATTGAACAAGAAAAATTTCATTTATTCATACGACTATCAAATTTAATAAAATAGTTGTGTATTATTTTCCTGATGAAGGATTGTATATAATAATACAAATTATATATGACTGAATTTTTAGATGCGGTGATACAAGAAAGCAGCGTTCTAATAGAGAAGTCACAGAAACTGTATTTTCTTCAGAAATACATTCGGTGCGACATAATCCAACAAAATCTATTGACTATGATTCCCCTAAGAGCAATCACAGCAATCGTATTATTAACTATGACTCAATTTTGAATAGCAATAATGTAGAATATGGTATATCAAAAAATACTGCGGATCTTGATTATGGATTATCAAAAAGCTGCATAGATTATCAATCAAATCACACTACGCCAGCAAGAAGCATGGCTATCGTTAGTGATGGTGAAGTAGTTGTCTTTGATGACATTGATGATAATTGGCAAAATTTGCGACTAGACTTAACTTCTAACAATACCAATCAAGTTACACCAACTAATTTAAGCCTCGAAACTGAGGAATCTCAAAGAGGTCGCATTCCTCCAGAACCCTTAAGTTCTAGCATTGGAAGTACACCGAGCCCAACAACGGCATATCATCGTAATACTTCAGAATTTTTTAAGGTGCATATTTTTATTTGCTTGTTTTATGTATAATATATATTTGTATTTACTCAATTAAATAAATGATCAGATTTCATTACATCTTCTTTTTTGTAGAATGAATATAATAAAATTATTTAAAATATTTAATATAGTAAAGCAATTGAGAAGTAAAATGTTTTTATGTATTATTATCTAAACTAAAGTTTTAAATACTATATAGAACATATATTCTTAGGTTATTACTCCAGCTAGTGATTGTGAAGTAGACTCACCATCTTCAGAACGTAATCACAAAGTAACAAGAGTAATTGGTGAATTACCAATAGCACAATATTCTGAAAGTCCACGACGTTACGGAGTACGTGATACTCAACTTCCATGCCTTTTGTCATCACCATCTGTATACATGACACCAAGGCCTGGTTTTCCACAGAGAGTATTACCGACAACGCCAAGTCATAATGAGGTATGTTTCAAATGAATAGCTATATTTTCCTGTGTTATTATACAGAGTGTATAGTGTAACTTAAACACCTTAACAATTTTTAAAGTCTTTTATAAGTTTATACATATGTATAATTATCTTTAAATTTAATAAAATTCAAGTTTGAGAAAGAGGAGAGAAGATTATATTATTATATCAAGAAAATAGAAATTACAGAATATTTTCATGTTTCTTTTTAGAAGGAGGATACTTCTGCAGAAATCATCGTAGAAAAGGCTGTGGTAGAAACAAATATAAATTATTCTGATGATCAAGCTGTAAATGCCTCTCCTCCATCTCCTAAAATTGAAGATGAAGAAGAAGACTCTTTAAAACCATCAACTATACCTACAGATAATATAAGCAATTTGGTATCATCTGGTGGTAGTACATTTGATTATTTATATGAATTCTCAGAAACTCGAAAAGTACTTGAGGAATTCTTTAAATGTCCACCACCAACAAAAGAAAAGGAAAACAGTACTGAGTCTTTCCCATTTCAGGTATCAACATTTTGTTTATTTTATATGTATTATAATCGACAAAACTAAAATTTACATAAATACACATTTAATATTATAGATATTTTAAGTTTATTCATGCCTTAGTTAAAGCTTTTAATTCTTTTAATGTAACTTTATCTTACAATGTTAGCACATGGTTTACATTAAAAAGCATTTTCTGACTTTTCTTGCTTGTACTAAAATTGATTTTTTTATGATGGTAACTATGTTTCGAACTACCGCGTATAACCATATTCTTTTCTCAAGGATTTGGATTATGAATTGCGGAGACAAGGAGGAAGTGCTTATGTTGGTCAACGATTAGCTAGTGGTCCACCAACAACAGAGGAAGTTCTAGTTCATGAATCTCCCAAGAAACAAAGAGCAGATTTTCCACAAAATGTAAGAATATTCATACAAACAAATTTCTAAATGTGTATATATAGTAATTTTTATTTGTATATAAGCCATTAATCAAATTTGAAGTTAATCATCAAAAATCGATCTACAATAAAAAAAAGACAAAGTCCAAAATATGTTACATAAATGAAATTATATTTACTTGAATTTTAGTATTCCGTCTCTTTTTAGGCTGGTGAACATGAAAATAATTTCTTAGACCTCTCAGTAGGTACTGGCAGTAGTGAGGATCTCGGAGAAACAGAGGTTGGATTGCAAGTCGGGCACTCTCGCAATTTTACATTGAGTCCTGAAACAACTGATTGCGACAGTAATTGTGGAGATCTCGATAGTGAAGTTTCATTAATGATGATGGATAATGAATTAATACCAGCTAGTGGTCTTCTTGGATCAGTTGGTGATTTAGGAAATAATTCAGATTCATTGAGAATATATGCTAGCATGCCAGTTCTTGAAGATGGCTTATCTAGTGGACACGCCAGTGATACTGATAATAATAATCCAACTGTGATGTTGATGAAGCGACAAATTAATGAAATTGAAAAAGAAATTATTCAACGTAGTCGTATTAATGATAGTACTCATCCAGCTACCACAGAGAATGATTCAGTTGGGAAAGATCTCTCTGGCTTAAATGTCGGTAAAGATATTTTGCATTCCTTAAAAACTTCATCGCCTGATCTATTTGTTCCTAAGAAAGAAAATTCGTATGATACAAATGAGCTTCAGCTTGATGGTTTGGATCCTCTTGGCACACCGCCACCACCGGCACCTCAGGCTAGACAAAGCGTTAATCTAGAAATAGGTGGTGAAGTTGAAGCTGCTATTAAAGACATTAGAATGGCTTTACAAAGGACTAAGACTTTGCCTGTAAAATCTTCTACAGAAGAACCAGCTGAACCTAATGTCAGTCCTATTTGGATACCAAGGTATTTCACTTTCCTTTTCTTAAAGTTTGTATTCTTTTATTTGGTTTGCAAATATTTGTATATTTTTAATACGAATTAAAACAACAGCAATTATATTCAAATTTTAATTTATAAGTTATGTATTAGTATTTTTGCTATTTCTCTTGTTCTTTCAAAATTTTAAATAAAATCTTTCAGTATCATATTCCATTCATTTAAAGTTTGCATTAAAATGCCTGATATGAGCAATAAAAATTACAAACATGAATTATGTGTACTGTTAAACATCTTTATATTTACATAAATAATTTATAATGTAAGATTTTATCTATTCTACAATAGTATTTATTGTTACTATTATACACATCAATCCACAGAGTATTCTTTATTGACAGTAATACATATATTTATTTTAGTTATTATAGACGTCATTATTATAAATTTTTAATCTGAATATTTTCTTATATAAATATTTGTACTGTTTAAACGGCATAGACTCAATAATCTATTGTAAAATAAAAATATTAAGAATACAAAATATTATAAAAAAGAAACTATTTTGCATAATAAATTAATCATTCATATTTGTATTTGAGATGTAATTACTGTTCTTTAAGAACATCTAACTAAAATGTAGTCTATCGGATGGCAGGCGGAGAATTTGCGTGGAAAATAATAGCGAAGAGTCGGAAGTTCGTCGTACGGGTGAAGAAGCAGATGTTGAAATCGAGGAGGGTCCAGATGAAGAAGAGGCAGATACTGACCTCGAAACTGATCGTTTACTTGGACAGCAAAGAACAGACGACCAGGGTTTTTACGACGACAAGGTAAGATATATAATAATAAAATAATATTATTCAATAAGGCTTTTTTAAATCACAATCTTACGAATTGACGAAATAGTCTTCGCGCAAATTAGTAAAATTAAAACACACCTCTAAAGATAACAGTATGCGTATATGTACTATACACATAAACTGAAATCGTCATGTATTTTGTTGCAGGCGAAATGTATAGTATTAAAAAATAATATCTAATCAAAGATACCGAATAAATATAGTACAGTTTTCTTTCTAGTACGAACTTTAACTTTTCTCCACTTTTATATTATTACAGTTATCTTCTTATGTTCTCATGTTATCTTCTCAAATCTTGTATTTAAAAAATTACTGTTGATTTTTATTATTCTAAATATTTATTAAAAAAACATTTACAGCAATTTAGAATATAGCCCTTAAAAATGTTGAACCAGGTTCTGTCAAAGATTCTTAATAATTTTAACCTTTAATAATGAAAATTAAAAACTTATTGATATTTATTATTTATTCAGTAGCCTTTCTTATTATTGCCATTTATAATTCGGATTATACAATTAACAAAATACTTTGTATTAAAAATATTACTTTTCATATATAACCACGTAAATATATATATGTACAAATTATTATTATCGATGCTCTATGTTAGAAGATATCTATTGATTCAGTATCTTATTAGTAGTAATTATGTACAGGGTATTTGAAACTTATTTGTCACGAGCATCACAGCGTTATTCTACACCTCTGAATCGTCAAAGATCTGCAAATAAAGTAGCCGCAAAATTGACCATGACCTTGTTGATATTAAAGGTCAAAATTTTTGTTGTTGCATTGTATTTTACTCATCGTGAGGACAAAAAGTATCCAAGGAATTGTAAGTCGTAATTCAATAGTTCTCTGGGGGGGGGGGATGTTAAAGTTCCATTAATTTTCAAATTCAGTTTATTTGTAATTTGCTTATATTGTGCAGTCAGATGCAGGAAAAGTAGCATCTATTGTCATACATAGGTACTCCAGATCCACTATTATAAATTCCATATCTCCCTTTTTTTCTCTCTCGCAGCCCTGGACTCGCATTTCTACATTCCAAATCAATTTTTCTCCTAGATTACGCCCTGACTTTAGATGATAAGAAAATTGATGAACCGGTTGACTAGTGTGAGATGGAGCAGCATCATCGATCGATTCAACAATTTTTTTATCATCAAAGTCAGTGTGTGATCTTGGGGAGAAATTTGGTCGGAATGTAGAAATGCGACTTCGGGAATAAGAAGGGCTAATAACGAAAAAGAAAGAAAAAGGAAATATCGAATTTATAATAATGGATCTGGGATATCTATGTGTGACAATAGATGCTACTTTTCCTGCATTTGACTGCCAATTGTGCATAAGCATATTGCAAAACGAGTTTTAAAATTAATGGAACTTCAATATATCTTCTTTTTTTTCAAGAGAACTATCGAGTTGCAAACCACGATTCCTTGGAGACCTTTCGTCCTCACAATGAGTAGAATATGATGCAACAAAGAAATTTGATCTTTAACATCAAGGTCAAGATCACATCGAGGATTCAGGGTGTAGAAAAATCCTGTGATCATGACAAATCAGTTTCGAATATCCTATACATATCAAGAACAAAACTCTTTTATTCGTTAAAGATTAATAATTCTCATATTATACAATTTATTTGATGATATGATAACATATAATTGTTCAATGGTCTTAATCCTTTATTTAGCAGTACAAAAAATATTTTTAAAATATTCTGCAATATCTAGGAGAAATTCAGTAAAGTTCATTAATTATATATGTATTTATTGTAATTATAAATAATGTTATTTAACAACAAATAAATTTAATAACAGTAAAATATCATTTGACTGAATAAGATACTAAGATAAATATTATAGTTTACAAATGTTAATAGTAAATATTAGTTTTTAATAAAGAAAAGGAAATATGGGTTTTATAAAGGAATTATAAAAACTCTTAAAAGTAAGATTGAAATAGTTTCGTGTTTATATCTTATTTATGTTTTATAACTATTTACAATTAGAAAAAATTGTTGAGGTAAAATTAACCGTTATTTTTATACAGAAAATATTTTAATTTATTTCATATCTTCTCTATCTTTATCGCCCCCTTCTCGTGTATTCTGCGAAAAAAGATATTATAATGCATACAGATTAGTTTATTCAGAATACGTTAAACTAAGTAAAGGATTAAAGTAAATAAAAAATATGCCTTAGGTAGTGCATGATCTGTGTAGGGGTATTATCTTAAGGGTAAACAGACTAACATAATAAATATAATTGGTGTTACATAGGGGTGGAGGAAGCCTAAGACTAGGACAATGTTACCACCGATGAGTGGAAAAGTGCCAACTCCTAAGCAAACTCCCCCGAAAAGCCTGAGTGTCGTTCCAGTAGAAAGCCCGCTAGCACCTTCGGAACCCTTAGCTTCGACCTCAGCCTGTGTATCCACTTCCGCTTCTGCCTCTATTTCACCTCCTCCAGTAGTTTCCGTTATTCAAGCCCCGCCTTCCGATTGTGATGTTACTACTCCCTCACAACCTACGACAAGTCCACAGAAGACTCCAGCCAAAAATTCTCCCTCGTCCCCTCAGAGTCTCAAGGAATCCAGCAACAAGGTGAAAAAGGTGCCCCTTCAATTACATTTCATCAACCTATCTTCTTTTATTATGGCTGCTACTAATCATACTGCTACTACTCTCTTTTCTATTCATTTATTATTACCATTAGTGCAAGTAACATATTCAGTTAAATAGCAACAAACAACAAATGCCAATTGATATATTTACTACAATCTTCGTGTTATTCATTATTTGTTAAAAAAAACCTCTCATTATTTAAAAATTAAATAATTATCAGATAATTATTAATTAAATATTATCAAATATTATTAATTAAATTATTAATTAAGTTAAATTATTATTGTTAAATAAAAAAAAAATTAAAGGTACTTTTCTATGTTACAATTGTATATCATATTTTGATATTCATAAAATAATTAATAATTTTTCATGAATGTTTTTTAAAAGGATTTGTTTTTTATTTTATTAATTTCGTAAATAAGTGTTCGATAAAATTATAATGCTTTTGGGGTTTTTATATCTATATTTATACCTTCTATTTGAATTCTGAAAATTTCAAGTTTTAGAGTAACTGATTGCATTTATTTGTAATCTTAGTACAATCCTCCTAATCAATAACATCATTTGCTATTTCTTCCACTATATACGTAGAGACCATTATATGGAGGGTTCAGAAATCAATCAGTGAAAGTTCAACTTTCCCCGAAAATGAGTTGCATAATCTAAAAACTAATTTATTGTTCAAATATTTCAATTGATAAAGTAGCTACTTTTATACGTAGATATACAATAGATTTCGGTACTTATATCGACCACTGAGTTACTGGTTAAAATTATTCAGCGGATGATCAATGCAAGTCACTTTAAAGTCGCGTTAAGTTTACGCTTTGTCGTTTATTATTTAGAGAATAATTTCAACGTGAGAGAAAAAAATGAAAATACGCATTTTTTGTTATCAGAAAATTATCCTTTTTCTGATAGTGAGTCTGAAGATAATTATTTATGAATGCTGTCCTAGATTTCGATGATTTTGAAAAATATTATAGAAATTTTAAACAATTTTTCCCTTTGCATGTTACCGCTGGACTCTCTTAGTATTTTCAAAAAACTGTCGCTATCACTACAGAGAATTCTATCTATATGTGTATACCTGTGACACAGTTTACTTTCATCAGCCATTGATCTCTTTATCTTTGTACGCATACGCGAAGCTGCAAAAAATGTATTCGAAAATTTGTTCCGACGGGATAATATCAATAAAATATAAAGCTTAGTATGAATTATAATTATGTTATTGTTACCCAAATTATATTAGTCATAACGCGGCGACCAAATTTTAAAGACTAACTCGAACCTAACGCAAACCATTAAGGGTAATCATTTTTAATATGCTGTTGTGCACGAAGCTGTAATACGAAAGATTCGTTTATATATACTACGTATAAACAAAAGATAAGATTTAGGCTTTCGTTAGCTTTTTAAATCCGACCCAACGAGGCGGTCCGCAAACAAACTAACGCTCATTGCTACGGATGCCCAATTATATTCACTGTAACGATACCGACTAGTTCTGCGAATATCTCGAAAACTAAGATCGAGTGGCGGTTACATGTATAGAAAAAAATTGCTTAGAATCATGCCCTTAACGACATATTAAAAAGTTATCGAAATTCAATGTGGCGGCAGCTTTCTAAATAATTAGCAAAATTTGTTGTAAAGAAAGTTTGCAGAATGATCTTCTATTTTATGAGATCGACATATGAGATGAAAAAGTCCAGAGTATCGACTCGCGAAAGAAATTAAAAAGAAACACATATTTGATCTGATACGTTATACTCCGCTGCATTATTATAGGTTTTATCGAATCTTGCCTACAATAAATGAAAAAACACTAGCATTCATATCAAAGGCAAATCAAATGAACTTTGATGCCAGTAGCTTTGAAAGTGATAATCCGGACAAATATTTGACATGTCATTCTTTGATTTAATCTGATTTCTATTAAAAAACATGGCGTTTTCTTTTCTTTCTCTTACGGTTAAGCTTATTCGTATGTCATTTTATAACAAAAATCGCTTTTTGCATCTTTATTAGTGTTATATTTACAACCATATAAATTGTAAAAACTTTCTTTATTTCGGTTTCAATGCTAATGGACTTGTACTGATTTGCTTCTGAACCCCTCATATATAATTTCCATCTTTTCTTCCCTTTCGGTGATTAAATATGAATTGTATAATATACTAATCTAAAGAGATATATATCAATGCAATTTACAAATTATATAAACACAAAGTAGTGATAAATAGTTACATAGTACGTCACAAGTGCATGCATATTAACAAATTCAAAACAGTTTTCGTTATTTTCGTAATGCAAATAAAGTAGAGCCAAATGGTAACGGTAATCTTTAAGTACGATTTTATTAAAAAAAGTAATTGCCTTATTTTTCATTTTTCAGTCTTTTATTCTTTTTTTTTCTTCAGATTGCATTTTGAAAAATATTACAATATTAAAACAATATTGCAATATTAAGATAGCTAGACAATACAAAAGCAATGAAATAAAAGGCATATACATCCATACAGTATTTTTCAAAATATATGTAAATGATAGATTTTATACACTGACGTTTAATTTAATTATTAATTTTATAAAAAGAGATTCATGGTTCGGGTTAAGGTCTTTCGAAACTTATTTAACTATACATTAGTTGCAATAAATATTTCCTCAAAACTTATTTATCGAGACAGTTAGATTTGAAAAAATATTGCATGAAGCTTTGATAAGTGGTACAAAATATAATTAGCAAAAGCACGTATTCATAACATTGTATGATGAATTTTCGCTTGTTTTAGTAGTGAAGTAATTGCAAATATTTTTATGTTTAATAGGAAAAAGAAGAGAAGAAGAAAAGCAGAAATAAAGAAGGTAATGAAAACTATTTCTATGCTTTTTGCGAATACATACAAAGTACATGTTACTTCATTATTTAGTATTGCTTTTCGTAATAATTTTGTAATATTTGTAATAAGTGATATAACAATAATTTTTATTGCTCACTGAGGAATGTTATTTAATATCATGTGATATATTTTTCTGGTTGTAAATAGTATAGAAATATAGTGATACTATATATGTGTATGCACTTTTTGTAAATTATTTTTAAAATTTCATGATAAATGTTCGTAAACCAGAAAAAGGATCGCTTATCACAAATATTTTAGAAAATTAAGATATAATATTGCTATGTTAGAAAACCTCATGATAAGCTAAAGGTATACGAAATTAATTGTTTTTATCTTATTTGATAATGTATGATATAGATTAAGAAAGCAAAGAAGCTTAATTAATGCTTATTTAATTTTCTGCAATAAGATTAAAGCTTATGTGATGCTATAGATAATGTTACTTCTATGATCTTACTCGATTCAAAACAAACTCTAAAGAATATTCCTAACTCTATCATTTTGATTATTTTAACTATTCATTTTCAAATTATGTACATATTAATAAATGTATAAAATGTGTCTTTCATTTGCTGCATTCCTGTTGGATATACTCGGTAGGTAGTTTAAAGTAAAATTTATAATTTTTTCAAACTTGGAACTTGCAATATAATCAGTTAACTGTGGAAAGTTAGTCAAAATTGTTCTTCATTTTACTTAACTAATGTAACGCAACTTTTGATTTTACACTGATGATTGAAGACAGTAAGAATTATGTTTGCAATTTTGCTATTTCTATAAATTTGGAAGGAATAAGAATAAGATTACTAATTATACTAAATAAGATTACTAATGGATAACTTAAGTAACAACATTACTTTCAATATTACGTAACAGTTTTGCTGTAGCAAGCAAACTGTCTAACTGATTTATAAGCATTAACATCACTGCATGTTTGGAAGACATGAATTTGTATCTCTTTAAACCCTTTGATAAGATGACAGATAACTTGATAATATCCCATCGGCTGATAACTATTTGATCTAATTCCTTTTCCGAGAATATTTATGGAAGTTGATCAGTACTGTACGAAATGAACTTCTGTGATGTACTTATAATCTATTTAGATGTTAGATTTGTTAGAAAAAGCTAAGAATTAAGAATGTCCATTTCAGTGGAATCATTTTATCTATTTATTATGTAACTGAATTATATACGTATATTAGTTACATAAAATTGGAAACTTCGGATCAAGCCTAGATCTATTGAAACTAGTGAAGAACTATTACAAGAAATCAATTATGGAGTATAAGAAATATGAAGAATAAGAAGTGCAAAGAAAGGAAATTATATTGTTTTAAATAAATATAATTGATAATTATAATTTAAAGATTTATGTGATACGAATAATTATTCATATATGAAATATATATATTCAAACAAATACCAATTTTCCATACCTGACATTAGTTGTTGAATTTAAAGAGATAATAAATTAAATAAATCGACCAAAGAACGTATTCATTATTAAAATATGTTAAAGAACTATGAAGAACATTAAAATTATACTATACTTGCTTGCTATACCAGAACTTTTAACGCATACAGAACCGTTTTGATACTTAATTACGAAACAAGAAAGAATTGGTAATTTTGTAAGAAGCCTAAAAAAGATCAGAAAACGACATCAAGCAACCAATCGGTTAATAAGAAATATGGATATAACGTTAACAGACAATTTAAAAAATGATGAAACCTTGATGGGAAGCGTTCCTGTTCCAATACGCGCGTCTTCAATTAGACTTGTTCGGTCACCGTTTGATTATTCTTTGGTGTTTGGCAATTTGAGCAAGAGGAGATCACGTGAAAAGTCTAACTGGTACATTTCTTTGAACGTTTCAGCTCTTCTCAACGATTCTTCAGTTTTGATCGAAGGAGTATTGTTCCGAGCCAGATACCTCGGATCTACTCAGCTCGTCTGCGAGGGAGAACCTACCAAGTCGACTCGTATGTGTCAGGCAGAGGAAGCTGTGTCTAGGATAAAGGTACGCTTATCATTCTCTTATTCTATGTTTGCATTTTACGCATATGCTCTTTACCTTACAACATACTTCTTTCGTTTCCCTCCTTCAAAATTATATTTTTACTTCTTTGATATCATAGGATTTGATAATTATTCCACGTTAAATTAATCTGATTTGCGGAAACAGTAATTTACCGAGCGATCTTTTACGATTTATTTAACACGAAAATTACATTGTGCATTCAACTATAGCATCCTGATTAACACTCCTTTCAAAAATAAGAAATTAAGAGATAATCAAAATATATGGAACAAGGTATGGTAGGATTTAGAAAGTGCAATTTGCATAAAAAAGAGCAAAGAATATGACATATATTTTTGTATTTAGAATGTCGGAAAAATTCTACACGCAATTTACTTTACAATTACAAACGATGAAAAAGTAAAATTAGAAAACGTAATTAATTTGATGTGGAATTTTCTTATATATTTTATTTCGATGAAACCTATCGCTGAGTCCTATTCTATACGGTTATCTGATCATAACCATATGTATTTATAATTAACAACATATTTAAATATGTTAGGATATCTAATGTCAAGTTAAACGTTACATGCACTCATTTACGCTCTATGTGCGCGGTAGAGATCACGTATAATTTTCATAACTCTCACATTTATCGCGCGTTACTAATAATATTATTATAAACGATTGCAACACTGCGAAGTAAGGGTAGATTGTCCACTATTAGACATATTTGTATCGTTTGCACAATTCATTCGGTAAATGCATGGCAGATCTTTAGTTCCTTCGAAACTTCATAATTCATAGGTAAAGACCTGCTGCTATCGTAAGCATTCCTCTTTTGTTCATTTCTTGTTTTGTCAATACAGATATGTTTGTATATACAAACAGTGGTTTATGTTGTGAAAAAATTACAAGAAGGGAAGAATAACTCCTATTTATAGAAGATTTGTGTTTGATAAACGTGAAATTTCTCGATCGTGAAGACAAAATGATTCGTACTTTAATAGAATATTAGCGTGCATAATTAATTATTGAGTTTCGATCATTCATTGTATAAGACACGCATTCAATTTTCACTCTTTTAATATCAACATAGCTTTCAATAAATAATATAAAAAGTAACTTCTTAAGATATTAATTGTATCTAACTTTTACTTCGAGGTTTAATGCGTGCATATATGTATAAAATAATTATAAGATCAATGGCAGAAACATCAGAACATAGTAGTACATCGTGCGAATTTAGAGAAGAATATCTCATTTCTTCATTAATTAATGTTAATTTCAATGTACAAGGAATCATTTTGATATTTGATATTTTTGTTATTTAATCTTGGAACTTTCCATTTATCAAACACTTTATAAAGAATATATTGCATTGAATTCAATAGGATCTTTAGATCCTATCTTTAGATAATCTTATCTTTAGATAGGATTAAAATTTCAATAATTTGAATAATCAAATGTCTCTTATTTGTTCTTCACAGTATTTTTTATTTATACCTGTAGATAGTTATTACATATACATACATAATATATGTTCGTTTATACCTATTGCGTTATCTGTGCAATATATGCAAGCTGTTAAATATTACGGTGATTTATATGAGATATATCAAGAAAACTATTGTTTAAAATAATTTATGTTGAATATTTATAGAAGTGTAATATTTTTTCGGTAGCTCTATAAGATGTATGTATATGCGATTTATGTGTATAACAGTAATATAATGCACTGACGCGTCCTTGCATGTACAATAAAATGCAATATAGAATGTCATAAAAAATATGTATTATAAAAATTTATATGTATTTTATTAAATTTTAGCTGATAAATAGCCTAGTATAAAAGTATGTTCAAACAAAATAAATTAAAGTTTTTGCTAAGATACTTCAGTTAAACCTGAGAGTTTTTCCCACAAGTTAGGAATATCGCGAAAACGAAGGATTATATTCGAAGTTAACCTTTCCTCAGAATTTCAACACAATTCTTGTTTTATTGATTTCTAATCCTATATTATGTAAATGTAATTTCTGGTAATATAACATTAAGAAATCATTGACTAATGTACACCAAACAAATAATTTCTGAATCAGCAACACGTTGATTGCCAACATTTTACTTAATTGAATTATCGGATACGACTGTTTAAAACTAACAACAATCGAATTAAATCTAATAAAATAGAAATAATAATTTCGAACAACCTTATATATTAAACGAAACTTTGAATTTAAAATATTAAAATTTTGATAAAATTTAATTTGTTTAAATTCTGATAAAAAAAAAAAAAACACGTGATTCGATATGCTGGGAATTTTAAAATATTTAACATGAAATGAAACATCGCCAATCAGAATCAACATTTTAATATAGAACATTTAATAATTTAGAAGTAGCAATAAGATGAACTATCAATTGCTAAAAAGAATTGATCGTGTTGTGGATTCTAAATACTCTATTTAAATACGATATATTTTTTGTATTTTATTATAATACCAGGCTGATACGTTGTTTTTAAGAAAGCAAAGGTACGGTAATTTTGAATTTTCTCTATGTATTTTTCATAAACTCATGTTTCACTCGGTATAAGAAAAGACTTACATTATTAGCATTTGACTGTGCTTTTTTCTACACACATGCTTTGATCACGTCTCTTCTGATGAATTAGTATTTTGTTCCATCTTTACACCGAACTATTTTATACAGTATCATATACCTTTGTAATTCAATCGTTTAGTATTCGAATAATTTTCTAATTACAATATTCTAGAAAAGTTACATAAAATGATAAAACTTTAAAAAAGATAAAAGATTTAGTTTCTCGATAAATTTCTATACAAAATATCACTAATTTTGTATAAGAGAACGATTTTACACATCGTATGTTATTTAGATGTTATATTAGCTAATATATAAATTTTGCATAAAATATTTAATAAGCAGTTTCGAATAAAACAGATTGATGCTATCTCAAAAAATGCGAATATCGATGTAAATATATAAATTAAAGTAAAATATAATTAATATCTTGAATTAAACTTTCAGTCGAGATTCTTAAAAAACTTTAAACTTAAGAGAGATAATTAATATTTAAAGGAGGAAAGTAATTTAAATTTACACGATAATTATAATAGCATGGTTTACACCACGTTGTAAAACGATATTTCTATCTAAAAATATAATGTCTTTTAATTGCATAATTTATTGTTAAAATTATACAGGATAATCTGCTACAGTATAAAAGTATAAAGTATGAAAATCTTTGCCTGTTCGTTTGGAAAGTCATTTGGAATAAAAAATAACTTGTATTTCTCAAAGCTGAGTTGTAATATTAAACTTAACACTTTCCAATAACAACAGTAAAATTTCGAATTGCAAGGGAACTTTACACTGTAACTACATAAGTATATATCGGGATCTATGTTCATATTTATAATGCTTTACATGCAGAATGATCACCCAAACAATCTGTTCGGAATTTTTATATTTTTCTAAAATTAGCCTTAACGTATAACATACTATGCTATAATCGTGATAACACGATGGCTCAATACCGTTTTTATAAAAGTATTATGTCAAATACTCTACTAATAAATAAATCAACAAAAATATTGCAGTGTATTGAAATGACATTTAATTATCAAATTAGACATTATAAAATAATTTTCTCATTATTAGACAACTTCTATATGAACTATTGTTTCTTATTTATATAATTTTGAAAATTCTTCGCATTTTCACCTAAACATTTTTATATACATAATTACACAATATTGTTTAATCATTCTGTAAATGAATTTTTTTAGGAAATATTCGAATACTAAGACATAGTTTGATTGTACACAAGACTAATTTGGGGATTGATCTGCATTAAAATTGATCACTACGTAAAAAAGTCCGAATGTTCTCTAATAGTCACCCCTTCCTCATGTTACTACCACCACCACCACCTACCTATCGTTCACTTTTTTTATGTGATTTTGATGTTTCTCTGTGTTTATCTGTCTCGGATAGGAGCTGGATAAAATACCAAATATAAGCATATATCTATAAATATAAACAAATAAAAACGTTGCTTTTGTTAACTATGCCATGTATATACCAGTGATAAATTAATACAATAAGATTTAAAAATAAGATTGTGGCTTTTGCAAACCAAAGCACAATGAAAAACAATCGTTGTATGATTACATTGGTAAAAATTAACTTACTATGCATGTATTTACATGCTTGGAAGATTCGGACAATGTATTTTAAATATATTGATATTATTCATGAAAAAGAGGCATATTTATTCGGCTCCTTTACGATTACTTTCTTGTGTATACATAGTTGTCTGCCCTACTTTGCTTCGTAGATTGTACGCAACACTATGTCTCTTTCTGCACGATCGTGTATTATAAAAATTTCGTGTAACATAAATCACAGTATAGAAGGAAAAAAAATGTATAAAGTACATTTATATTGATGGACTTGTGTGCTTCACATTAGCATATGGACTGATACGTTAATTCCGAAATAAGAATGTCACAGTTTAATTTCAATTTGCCTTGGAAATTCTTTTTACACGGCAGTATCTGTAGCGCACAAAAAATATAATAAAAAATAAAAGTCGGCCTTGATAAAACGAAGCTAATATTTTATTATATTTCACTGTAACACGTACATATGTAAGGTAATTTTAGATACTTTTTGAGGACAGAAAGAATATTGCACGTATCAGACTCTAACTTCGAAAGTGACACAACTCGAAGATACAAGAAACTAAGTACGCGCTCTGAACATAATAACACGTTATTCTGATAATCAACTTATCAACAAGAAGAAGCATACTCGTAAGATGGATTTTCCAAGTAACGTCACTTCTATTAAGAACGCGATATATGTATTTCAATATATCTGCGTTATTTTCGAATCTGAACGGAGGATATAAATATTAGAAACACACGGCGTCTTAAAATAAATGTATCGTTGAAAGATGAACTTGCTTCAAGACTTAGTTCTAAAACATTATTAATAGTTATGAATTATTAATATTTCTATAATTCTCACCAAACAGTTTATTTTTACAATTGATATTTATAAGGTGCCATATAATAAAAGAATTTGCAAATAATTTGATTCCAAGATATATTATCATAATATATCAGGAAATGATTCGTAACTCATATTTTGACGATTTTACGTCTAGAAACTCGATGAAAATGAATATTATTAAATTTGTTACATGTTCAAATGTTTCTTAAGAATCCTAAAAATGTATAGATCTGTACAGATCTGCACGATGTCCTAAATTTGAACAACAATAGGACATTCTCTGTGTGAGATGATGAGTGCCAACATCTCGAAGCATGATACAGTACCAGCTTCTATCGTATACAATTCAGTGGTTCTGTACAGTTTGTTGGCTTATACTTCAAACGTTTCACACGAATTTCGATCTGATCTGTGTGTGATTTCCATCATACCGATACTTGAAAGTTAATATTTAACAAACGTCAAGTTATCCCGTAACACACTTGCTCCAACCAAAACACGAAATAGAACAAATATAATACCGATCGTGTATTAATGTATTTATGTACGTATTCGGTAAAAGGAAAATAACAAGCCGATTAAGATCAAACGTAATGAATTTTCTTTGCTCCGAATCGAGTTTAGTTCTGTATTTGTCGTGGTGAAGAATGTACGATAGAGGAGAGAGTAGAACGACAATAAATTTGAGAAATGTAAATGCATTGTAGAGGAAAAGCAAAGAAAAAAAAAAATAAAAGTGGGAAATGAAAAGACGAAAAAATTGTCCGCGTTTGCTCGTGGTGTCGGTGGTGCGTGGTAATGTGACTAGCAAGAGCATTTGTTTTGTTTATCGTTACGGAAGGAGGGGCCAATGGCTACGGGTATGCAGGCTACGCTGTTAAACTATGGGGGGCAGCAAGGGTTTGGTCGGTGCAGCGTTGCATCGCAAGGAAGCTTCGAGGAAGATGAATGCGACTCGAGTGAAGAACTCATAGGGAACGCATCTGGTGGGGGCCAGTCCGAGTCGCAGACTGTGGGGCTCCAACCAAAACTGGCCCCGATCAGTGGCTCTATGGAGCCCACCACCGTTTTCAGGCTTCACTTTCTCGGATCGGTTGAAGTTGAAGAGGAAGGGAGACGTAAGCGCCTTAACAACCACATAGTGCGGGAGGCTGTGACTAAGATCAAGGTCCGCCCTCCAACCCTTAGATGTATCATTATATTCTATTCTATAATCGTTGTTATGTTCGACTCTCCTACCTGCAACAGATTGCTTTTTTTATTTCTCGTTTCTCTTTACATTACACCTTCGCTTTCTTTCACTGACAACGAGTACTCGAATTTTACGTACATGTTACTTACCTTAGTTCTTGAATCCTTCAAATTTAATTATTCGTCCGATACTCTACTAAATATATCTTCGTTTTAAAGAAAGAATTTTAGCGCTTTAAATAGCAAATTGGATATTGAAGAGTGAAAACTCTTAGATAGCTCGTAGTGTTACACAGCAAATGCTTTGTAGTGAATGCTACAGTTAACAAGATAAAGTAATAAATAGAAGATGCAAAAAATAATTTACTTAATAAAAGACATTACTCCACAGAAAGATATACCACGAAAATCTGTCAGGTGTACGCAAGCTTCTGACATTTCTGACGTTGTCTTTTTTCTCGTCGAGTGTAACAAGAATGTATGACGATACCTTTTAGGATATGTACAAGAATGGCAACATCTTGCAACATTGATAATGTTAGACATCTCTTGTCAGACATTGATTATTTTCAAAAGTAATGAAACTATTGCTTGATCGAATTACAGTGTTTTCTAAGAGACGCTTCCTTCCGTAAAAAGAAATGAAAAACAATGTTTATCGCGAGGAACCAACCGCACGAAAGAACGTGAAAGGAAGAATAATTAAGTCTTGCGCGTATAGGTCGCCTGTATAGAATCAGCAATCGGTGCAGGAATCCGTATATTGTCCTGGTTAATAAGCAAAGTCCGATGCTGATGCAGATTTCAACGTATGGAGCGTGGCATACTAGCGAGTGTTCAGATTAGACAAAATGTTTTACGGCCGTTTGATCGTTGCTAGAGACGCTAGTAAAATCTAGCTTCCAATTTCTAATAATTTTACGTTTTTATTACTTATTTACCTACTATATACGTATTCTCTTAAAGAGCCACTTTTTGCTTATCAAATTTACGTTACAATCGATGTAAAGTTCAGTGATTATTACCGTCTCACAACACTGATATGTTATCAAGTAACAGTTTCTTATAAGTTGAAAACACTCAAAATCAGAGCTTAAAGCAAAAACGACCAAGAAAATAAACTTTTATACGTATTAATAAGATAGAAGGATAAGATAATTATAATATTTCAAAGATAATGTAAGAGAAAAATATTTTTCTTCGATAGATTAATAATTGTTTAATTGTTTTAAATGAAAATTATCTGGATTTACTCGTTGTCAATGAAAATGGGTGTAACTAGACATGATTATTTAAACGAATTGTACTTTGAATGTATAATGTTTTTCACAATTATACGTGACACACATATTTGATTAGGTTTTCTTATTAAACTCTCAGGTTTACGGAAGTTTCGAATTTCAAGTTTATTAGTATAGAAAAAATACATATGGACGTGAATTCTATTTCACCAAACTTACTAACAATCGCATTTTCAATATTGTGCATCATTCCTTGCAATAAATTTATACATGATATATAGTAAACTTACAGCATCTTTTCTTACTGTTCTTTACTGTATAATATTGTTAATCTCAATTAATTAATTAATTGCTTCCTTTATTTTATTCTACATGCTGCTTCTTCGTGATAGGCATTGGTACGTATTTTTTACAATACCATTTTAATTGAATATCTTTTTCATGTGTAATGAAGATATAAGATGAAACATATATAGGTAGTTGAAAGTAGGAACTTCCATTTAGTACTTTTACTCTACACGATTTTTAATGAACTCGACGACAATATCATTGATGACAATACTTTTATGATAAGCTTTAAATCATTTGGTTTGCTAATAAATTGATATTGAGATAAAAACGACAAGATAATTAGTGTTTAATCTCACAATTTTTGCTTTTTAAGTAAACATTTTTGAAAATATTCATAACAAATTCGACAATATATGTGATGCAAAATACATATTGAAAAATATACATAATACTCGAAAGCACGTTAATAAATTTATTTTACTAATAATACTTGCAATTTTATAGAATAGAAGACATCTTTAGACCAACAAATCCAGAACTACAGCGCACTTTTTAATTACATTTATAATTACATTTGATAACTGCCTTTATGAAAAACTTTTTCAAACAGTCGGCAAATGTGTTGATTTAAAAACAGATATTGTCAGTAGTTACATACATATGCTCCCTTTAAATAAAAATTGAAGATTAATCTTTCTGTTTGTAAAGAAGAAAGCTATTGATAGTGTAGGTAGTAGCGTAATGTAAAAAGTAAGAGTTACAATCGTCGAATTCCCTCATTTTCAGATTCATTTTGCTACATCTACCCTAGTAATCAGTCGAACAATCGTATAATATTTTCATACTATTCTTGTTTCAATCTCTTCGTTTTAATTTCAAAAGGTTACTACATAAATACTTATCGTTGATTCAGCTTAGAAATTCGTTATTGTTGTCATTGAATCTACTACGTCGACGTAAAACAGACTTTCAGTGCTTTGATTTTCTATGCCATTCGAATATAAACAAATAAAAATTTGTACGTACAGGCACCGGATGGCGAAACTCAACCAAGTACGGAAGTTGATTTGTTCATCTCGACGGAAAAGATCATGGTTTTGAATACGGATCTAAAAGAGATCATGATGGATCACGCGTTAAGAACAATATCTTATATAGCAGATATTGGTGATGTAGTGGTGCTAATGGCACGAAGACGATTTGTACCACACGAAATGGAAGAGGCGCCGAAAATCAACAGAACTCCAAAGATGATTTGTCACGTGTTTGAAAGCGAAGAAGCCCGATTTATTGCACAAAGCATCGGACAAGCATTTCAAGTAGCTTACATGGAATTCCTTAAAGCAAATGGAATAGAAGACCATAGTTTCGTAAAAGAAATGGATTATCAGGAAGTACTCAATTCTCAAGAAATATTCGGTGACGAACTACAGATGTTTGCCAAAAAGGAAATGCAAAAAGAGGTAATTCATTAATTTCTATACTATATATAATCTAGTAGTATATTCTGTCTAATGAACTATCAAAAACCACTGTGACGCGAGCGTAATTTCTGATCTGTTAATGTCGTCCAATATCATAAAGGAAACACAGCAACGAATTGTATGAACAATACTACGAATAATATTTGCGCCTTTTATAAAAAATGTTTTCTCTCGCGCCAGATAGTTTCCTGATTGTACTGATTCGGAAAGAAGAGTTAAAATGTAGCCATTTTTGAGTATCAGAACATTTCAGAGCATCCCTCAAGGAACAAAAAATATTATTAGCACTTATGCGAAATGTGATAGAAAAATTGAAAAAAATAAGTGTATAGATGAAAAATGGCAATGGTCAAACTTGTTTATCCGTTACAATTAATCTTGGTCAGCAGAATTTCTGAAGAATTATTGTGTCGATATAGATGAATAATAATTCTGTAGCTGGATCAGAATTTAAAGAAAATGAAGGCTAAGTGTAAGACGTGGACAACTTTTGCCGTTGCCATTTTTTTATCTTTGCATTTATTAACTCAAGAAATATTTAAAGTCTCCAAATCTAAATCTAATTATTCATTGGCATTTAAAGAAAATGCGAATGATATCGAAACTAAATGTTTCTAAATAGCAAAATAATAAGTGGCGCGAACTTAATAATTGACCTAATATATGTAATGACGAACAGAAGTATTGGCAGATATAAGTTTTCTTATAAAACCCTGCGTGGGTCCTCCGTCCAATTTATGCATGAAAAATAATTTTCAAATTGAAATTAACGTTTAGATAGATCATACTTATCATTTCATAAAAGACTATTCATTAAAGAGACTAAGTAAAATAGTAATTACTTATGATTTTTTGATTGAAATTAACAAATTTGTATCATTGAACATTTACAGGTTGTGGTACCAAAGGCGAAAGGCGAAATTTTGGGTGTAGTAATTGTTGAATCTGGATGGGGTTCTATGCTACCGACAGTTGTAATTGCAAATTTGGCACCAGCTGGAGCGGCTGCTCGTTGCGGACAATTAAATATTGGTGATCAGATAATAGCCATCAATGGTGTTTCATTAGTTGGCTTGCCTCTCTCCACTTGTCAGACTTACATCAAGAATTCCAAAAATCAGACAGTCGTCAAGCTAACTGTCGTTCCGTGCGCGCCAGTAGTCGAGGTCAAAATCAAAAGACCTGACACAAAATATCAATTAGGATTTAGTGTACAGAATGGAGTAATATGTAGTCTACTAAGAGGCGGTATCGCTGAAAGAGGAGGTGTTCGAGTGGGTCATAGGATTATCGAAATTAACAATCAAAGCGTCGTCGCCGTGCCCCACGAGAAGATCGTCAATCTTCTTGCCACATCCGTCGGCGAAGTATGTATCACCTTTCTCTTTTTTAATTTATTCCTATCCTCAAAGACATTCACTTTCATAACTTGCAAGTTATTGTATTATATTGGAAGTTACATTTGTATTTAAAATAATTGTTATTGTAATACGCTTCTTACCAATTGTATTTTATTTCAGATATTAATGAAAACGATGCCCACGTCGATGTTTAGGCTACTAACTGGCCAGGAATCTCCAGTGTACATATAAGCGTTTGATTGCCTGGCTGATATGCGTAGTGAACAGACAATACATCCGCCATCCACTACCATATTATTCAATACTCTACTCTCTGTACAGATTTATTCTACGCAAATTGCTTTGTGTTTCGATTCTTGTGAAATTCTATTCGTATATTCTCACCAGCTCCTGCTTAGCAAAGCAACAAAATTTACGTAAACACGTTGCGACAAATATTAATATATTGAATATTTACATAAAGCAAAAAAAATATATATATATACATAATATATACATAAACATTTTATTTATGAATGAGATTCTCTATGTCTGTTTTCCAGTCTAGTATTCGTACAACTATTAAAAAATAATATCCAGATGCTGAAACTACAACCAATTCTTGCAAACCAAAAATACGTTTGATGAATTTTCATCCATACTTCCTCACCATTGTCTAATGTGTTTTTATTTTCTATTGCCTTACAAAATAGTGGAATATTTTATGTATTGGAAAAATTATTTATTATATATGTGGAAAAGGTGTTATTGTATATTTATTTTCAAAGACTGCAATGTAAGCAACTTTTGAAGTAAAAAGCAATAATTGTGTTGCTAGCACTTTATATGTGCATACATTTGTGTATATCTTCATACATTATGTATATTTGTTTTCAACAAGTCTTTACTAAATAATACATTTGTAATGTATATTTATGAGAATATAATTTATTACAAAAAGGAAATGATAAGTAGATTGACATTTATATTTACAGAAGCTCTTTTTGTAAAACAAATGCAGAGAGGAAGACAAAAAATTGAGTAATTAAATTCCATGTATTCAAACACAATGAATACAGAAATAATATATGTTGCGAAATCAGCATCGAGAATCGCATTCCACGCGCGATAAGAAAAGCGAAATATGCAGTGCACACGATTATACATAGCACAAAGCTCTTTACCACCGTTTAGAGCAGGGCTGGAACTCTCTGTACATTACATAGTTAACGACGGAGTATGTTTCTGGAAGGGCCTTCATATATTTTGTTGGCTTCATGTTAAATTACATCGTTTATTTAGTCTTTTCTATCCGCGAGTTACAATTCTTTTAGTTTTTTAATTTTTACTAATATTAAGATCTACTGTCTACTACATAATGTTTCGAATACGACGTGTCGCGATAAATATCACGGTAGTTATACTGAAGAGTACTCCGTGTAATATTTTATTACATCAACAAAATTTTTGTTTACAGTGATCTTTTTTAGAACTATATCTTTTTTGATAAAGGAATACTTTTGGTTGTTGTTAACAATTACTTTGATCAAATCAAATTGCTAATACCAAGTATTATTGATACATAGAAAGAAATTTAATATTCAACGTTGTATGGGCATCGAGATGTACTATCGAAAATTCTGTACTTCTTTCTTTGTTAAAATTATTATACCGAACATTATAACACTAAATATACTTTAACAAAGTGTCTTTCCATAATGTTGTATTCTAAATTTAAATTTACTTACGCTTTGATAATTATTGTAAGATAAAAAAAACTTCAACAACAAAATTTCACGTTAGGAAATACAAAAATATTTTTCTGTGTATCGATACCATAATACAGGAAATATGAATAATTGTTTTTAGAATTTTACTTCTAAATTTTAAGTTTAAGATTTCGTTTAACAATTGAACATAACACTCTATGAATTGCTATTGGAGTAAATATATGATCAACAAAACAACATCTGTATGTAACATATTGCGTAAAAATGAACGCACTTATTTTTATTACTGATGGATGATGATATTTTAATGTCGTCAGTCGTAACCGACTTACATGGTGCAATATTACTCCATCATTTTTTCACAATTAATGTAATCAAGTGAGAACAATCTTATTAATTATACAAGCATTTACAGTTATCACGATTGAAACATGATCTTATTAAACTATTTAGAAGATACTCTTTACTTATCGAATATAAATTAACTTAACAGAGAAAAACGTTTTAATCTCGATTTTATGTAATATTGCGACTGAAAAATTATTAACATTTACAAATGGTAACTAAATAATATTAACATGGAGAGGAGTTCTCTTCTATGTAAATACCGCGCATCAGCACCCATTGAGTTCCATCAACATTTTGCTGGAAGCTTTCCACTTCAACTAACGACAGATACGCGATATGCAAATCTTAAGATTTCTAATGAAAGTTTGATAAAATTTCAATGCCAAAGTACATTAAATAACTATATTAAATATGATATGTCAGATCGCATGATTTTCTTAACTATTCATCATGATATGTACGTAATAATAATTTTCCTTTTTAATATCAAATTTCAATTCATAATAATTTCTGTCTTCTAAATAAACTTTCATAGAAAGTCAAGCTTAATATTTGTAAAAGATTACAAGTGAAATTACGAAAAAAAAGCTTAAATTACTTTTGTTCTTTATGTAAACAACAATACCAAATTCATGATAGAGATTCCTCGTTATTTTGTTGCTTTTATATTTTTATTATCTCAAGGAAAATATCTTCTTTTTTCTGTTTTACAATAGGATTGTGTTTTCTTCATTTTTGTATCTAGTACTACTTCCAGATCCTCTTATTTCCATTTTTATTACTTTATTATTAAGACATTGAGAAATTAAAATAATTCATGTATGTATATAGGTACCTCAAGATTGATTAAAACTTAATATTTGCTTCAGAAAGAAACTATCTAAATAATATGCCATCGTTTAATAAATTCATAATATAAGAAATACATCAACTGCGACATTTTTTGCATACTATTAATAAAATTCTCGATTAAATTTCCTTTTAATTAGAGTAAATTAAGTGCAAAATTACGTACTTCTCGCAAAAAGAATTCTTCCAAATTTTTTACCATATTAATGTTTTCTCTTCTCTTTTTATTTTCTCCTCTTCATAATTATTTGAATTGCAATGATTATATGGCACTATATTTATAATTTTCCATAACAAAATATTTAAAAAATGATTAAAGCAATCTTATTTTGTTGCATAGCTATTCCGTGTATTCCAAAGATGATATAGGTAAAAATAAATATATTTTACAAAATGATGCAACCTTGAAGTATCTATGTTATAGAATACATTTTATTATTTATTGAATCTTTGTTTTATCACAAACAAAGAAAAAATCACGATAGAACATCTTTCAAGTGTAGAAAGGAAATCAAAAAGAAAAGCGATTACAAAGGAAAGAGTGAATGTGAGAGAAAGTAATTGAAACGGATAATAATTTCGCCGCTTAAAGAATTATATGATTTTACAAATCCTATTTAAACCAGTTTGTTGTAATATCAAATAATATGTACAAAAATGTAGTTTATACTAATTTTATTTTGTCTGCATTTAATCAGTGCCATTTATAATGCCCTGGAATTGAACTTTTTTATGTTTTATTACATATACAAAAGTTATGTTTTAGTAAATAAAAATATGCGCATGCTTGTGTAACGGATCTGAGTGGAAAATTCTACCATTTTAATTCTAATAGAATGATTTGACAATTTTTCGTTGGGACACTATTTGAAATGAATGACAAACAACGTTTTAATTTAAAACTTCAATTTAATATTGTCGAATGCACACAAAAATACAGCACATTTTTAAAGATAGTTATAGGAACATTGCTGCAACCAAAGAAATTATGTTTCTCAACGCATAAAAATTTAATAAATCAAATAAAAATGCTTATATACATATAATGCAACAGTTTTGTGTAAATTTGTTAAAATTTATTTAAATTTAAGTATATGTCTCTATCAAGAAATACAATTCTATCAAACAGTATACTGGTATAAAAAGTTGATTTCTTCCATTTTGTCTAATACCTTATAATTCAGTTCTATAAAGATTCTTCAAAATTACTGTCATCATTTCCGTCGGGAAATATGCTTCATTTATTAAAGCAAAAGTCTATAATGATAAATCCACATACACCAATGTACACTTTGCAGTAAACTGATATAATTTATATTTCTTATATCACACATATAATATATACATATATATATATTATGTGTGCGCGCGCGCGCACGTATGTGCGTGTGTGAAAAAACGCAATGCGAAATTTCATATCTTTTTTTTTACAATTGAAATTGCGCATTTCGGACAAGATATATACATACATAATTATCCTTTTTCTCCGAAACGCACAATTTCAATTGTAAAAAATACATTAAATTTTGCATTGCGCTTTTTTTCAATTCCTTATTCTATATCGAACGTAAACACATGAATTCATGATAATTTATGATTAATCGAAAACATGGATAAATGTAAAAGTTTTTCGAAATTTATTTTTTTAGAGAAGAAACGTCTTTAAAACAAGATTAGTAATAATAATAATTCCTACAAATAATATATATTTTATTTTTATATAAATTTCTTTTAATGGAGAATATTTTCGCAGAATCGTTTATTGTCGTCAAGAACTTCAATTTAAGTTCAACTGTGCATTCATAGTGGACATATTATATAAATTATAATTTTATATTTGTATGTTTATTTCAAAATTATACAATCCTATGTACGATAACAAATCTGGTTTTAATTATTAATATCTGGTTATTTATATATTCCGCATTTCAGTTGAAGTGATTTACGCTTTTTGGAATTGCATTTAAAAAGTGAGAAAGAACTTACAAATATACGCAAATACATTTTGTATAATATAAATCCACTCGATACGTTTCCCAAGAAATACTATTTTTGATCGCAGACGATTAATGCTGCTGTTTATAATCTATTTAATGCAAGATAATTTACATTTATTTATTCACCCATTTTTTATCATTCAGAAATCATTATTGCTTTTGCTTCACAAGGTTTTTACTGCATATCTGCATAATATAGATATTTTAAATAAATGGAAATCACTTTAAATCCAATACAGTGAATAGAATAGCGATACCTATTAGAAATATATGAATTAAAAAAGATGTTAATTCGTTCAGTAAAAACTTACATTGTTCGCACGTTGAATGTTACTTGATTTATACGAGATAGGTACATATGAGGTGGTTGAGAAAAGTTCATTACGCATAATGTACCAACTCCAAAATAACAAATAATATTTCCTAACAACATTAATGTACTTTGGAATGTTTATTACTTAATAATAAATAATATTTCATTAATATCATTATTATAATACGTATGTAATATTTATAACAGTTACTTCTTTTATATTTTCGATCCTAAATTGTAATTATTCAATTGAAAAGATTATTTATATGATACTTTACACATGCACATTTTATTATTTCTGCTAATGTCCAAACGTATTCTCAATACTTTTTTTATACATTTACTATATTTTCAGAAAAGGTTACATTTCTTGCAATATTTCTGATGCAAAAATCTTATTTCATTTCGTAAATCACGAATGTGTCTTAATCATTCTTTTAATTTATTTTATATAAATATCAAGACAAGAAACGCTTTGTTCTATAATATGAGGAAAATGATAGAGATAATCAACGTGTCAACAATTGCAATTTCAATATATTGCATTTTTTATAATTATGTTTACTTTCAATCAAACTATCTTTCTATTATATAGATTTAACATACGCGTACTATTATACACGTACTATTTTTCTATGTATGCGGTTTTTTCTTTAGATTATTTTATATCTACTTGCCATGATAGCTGATATCTAATTATACATGTCGTGCAGATACGTTGTTTTATTGCTATTTTAAAACAGTCCTTTTTCGCCTCATATTTTACGACTAGATACAATAACGATATAAATTTTATACCATGAAGGATTTATTTATACATTTAATCCTTATGGGTGCTTTCATAGAATTATAGAAAAAGCAAGTCTTAAATAAATTCCGAAAGTTCATATTCGATTGTAAAAAAACGTAAGCAGCGTGTTGCACATCGCATATCACATTAAATGTATACACACATATAATATTGAACAACACGCGTTTCCCTTCATCAGAAAATCCTGTCAAACTCTTTCGGACGATTATGTTCATAAAATGAACACAATCGTTTACATATAGTATTATGTACTTCTTTTTTATTCTCTTACTTAGATACCATTCATAAAACATCTACTCTAAGTAAACTCTAAATAAGTTTCTTTTAGATCTTTGGTACTTTTCTGTCATTTTATAATTTACATTTTAATTATTTGAAAATATAAAAAATCTTACATCGTATAACTTTGTTACTTTCAACCGAAAGCTTTTTCATTACTTATGAAATATTTAATATCATTTTTTATCTGCAAATTCACTGTATGAACAGGTATATTTCTAAAACGTACCATAAAATAGCGCCTTATACAAAGTGTTGTACGTATATCGACGAAGTTTTCGGGAAAAAGGGAAACGATAAAATGTTCTTTTGAGTTATGTGGAGACTGCGCCCGGAAACGTTGACACAAATTTAGAATACAAATGTCCTATGTATAAAAAAGAAATGAATTTTGGCATGGAAATTTTTATCCATATATTTGGTAAACAAAGGAATGATACGAATAAAATATATGGGATCAAACATGTTTATATTGGGTGGCCGAAATTTATCTAGTCATTACGCTAATTGTAAGAGTAAGATAAAACATGCATATGTACTTGTATACATATGTACGCATATAAATACGTATATATGCAGAAATCGATACAAATATAAATATAAATATAAATATAAAAATGAATGCAAATATAAATATGAATACAAATATAAATACATACATATATATGTGTGTGTGTGTATATATAGATAGATAGATAGATAGATAGATATAAAGATAAAAATAAAATAAAATATACAGCCACCGTGAACCACCCTGACTGAATGTGTCTGTTTAGCATATTTTAATAACATTAGCAAAATAACATTATTGTCGATCTGACCTTGCGTGGTTGTTGATAGAACATTTTTTTTTCAAGCAGTAAAGTTAATGAAGTTTTTATTAGTTGAATGTATCCCTGCATTTACTTTTGTTATGCGTTGGAAAGTTGTGAAGCATATTCGTAAAGAAAATTCTAAAAGTGTAATATCAATACAAAATATCACATTTCATTGCATAACATGTGTTAAACGTATAAGAAACATACGCGGTATTGAAAATGTTATAGCATACTGTTAATCACAGAATATATTTAACATAATTACTTAAAAAAAAAAATTTTTTAAAGAATTATATCAACGCAAAGAACTGTTATAAATTAGAAAAGTAAACTATACGGAATTTCTTATGACTGCTTGTGCAGTAAGGACTACAGACATATACATATGCATATATAAATATATAGGTATACATATAGTATATATATATATATATATACTACATATATACACGTATGAAACCGCAAAGATTTGCAACGCGAGTTACTAGGTATACATATTACTCTAATGTACACGTGAAAGTAATCGCTTCTCGACAAATTGTTTAAAGAGCTTCGATACATTGAATCGAATAATTCGTATAAGAAAAAAAATTCAATGAAAATTCAAGAGATTGTCTTTTTATTATGCTTTTTTCATTCATCATAAATGAAGAGTTTCGTCGATTTAAAATTTAAAATGATTGTTATGCAAATAAACTTACATATGTAGAACATATTCCAATAAAAATGCTCATACTATAGCAAATAATAAACATTCATGTGTTCGAAAAACAAACAGTTTATATTCGAAAGAATTGAAAAAAATATTTTTAATTCACAATAAATAATGTGATGATGTCCGAAAATTACTTGTATTGACGAAAAAAAGGAAGAAAGAAACGCGTTGAAGAACGAAAATGAATAACAGATAAATAATTTATAGATTTTATATAAAATTAAAGACTTAAATTTTTGTCGAAAATATCCGTAAGTGAAAAGTAAAAAGTAAAAAAGAAAACAACGAGTTTTTATTTACCGAAATATAGTTAGATCTTATCGGCTAATATTACACATGTAAAAGGTGTTATGGTTAATAATTATATCATGGAAAACGTAAATTCTAAACGTGAAATAAAAGTTCATATTTATTAATTTTTGATTCGTTATTTGAACGTAATTAGATTTTATTGTATTCCTTTTCTTTATATCAATAAAGAACAGATGAGCCTGATGCATCAATTTTAGCTAAATTAAGCGAGCATACATATACATTTGAATATATTAATGTTTCATTAAAGCAGTTTAATGTTAATATTGAAACAGAAAAAATGTATAAGTTGTCATAAAAATAGCCAATTTAGGTTAGTATAAATATACTTTTGATGTAAGTTAATATTAATTTTAAGGGAAGTTTTGTATAGAAAGGGGAAAGTCAATTTTGAGAGAGGAAATGTTAATTTAATAATGATCACTAATCGGGTAAAGTCAGTGCAAACGATAGACACAACATTACCTTAAACAAATCATATTGGTAAGATGATCTAAACACAACCATTTGTAATGTCGATACGATAAGTGATAAAATATATCTTATACATAAATAGAGCTTGCGCTATAGCTTCATCAGTCATGAAACATGCTACAAAATATTATGACTGTCTTTATCAATGTTTGTGGATGTATTATAAGTTATAAATTATAAGTAAGCTATTAAATGTGTACATCGTAATATTATACTAGTCCATATTAAGATAATAAAATGTAATTTTGAATTCAAATCCTAAATGTATCTTGATTATTATATTATATGTTTATATCTTGTTTCTTATTAATTTCGTACTTCATACCAATTAAAAAGACACTTTTGAATAATTGGGAATATGCAAAATATTTCAGTTTCTTTTTCTCAAAATAACAGAAGCATATTTCTATATCCCTATGAGTAAAAATAAGAAAAATATATCATATAAACATATGTAGATTGTAGATTCACACCATGAAATATGGACATGCATTTATGATTCACCTTGTATATGTATACAAAGTGTTCATCGCAACAGTCACCACCGTTTTTCAATTTCTTTCGTTAATCTGATAAAGAACTGTTTTAAATAAAAATAAGTCAAATAAGTTTCAATAACAAATTACAATAATAGAAATAGTTAAAAAGGTTTTTATTCAATAAAAAATGAAAACCACCATAACGTGTTTAAATGACACTAGATATACATACATATGATTGTTTGTGTTTATTGTGATAAATTCATCGGTGTCATGCACATTTGCTTTCTTTCAATAAGATGTTAAAAAAGTCAACCTATTAAATTCCCTTATCAACACGTAAATTAAACAGAAAATTATCCAGTAATACCTTCTAGCTAAATGTAAATCTACTTGTTATTGTCACAATAAATGCATTCTGAACTTATTAATATTAGAACATCTACCTATTATAGCAACAATATCATTTTTCAATTTCCAGAAAGATTGATGTAGTGAGAGTAGAAGATATACATGCGATGCAGTAGATGCATATGTACTTACATATGTAGGTGAATACTTACAAGGAACCTTATATTATATTTTAATAATTTTCTTAAGAAGTTATTGAAGAAAAGTAAATATGCGTGACATCATTGAATTTTTCTCGATACATGCCACCTTTAATATTCGATAAGAAAAATTATATGATACCATTTAGGAATGTTAAAGTGACCTTGAATTTTTATTGAATAAAAAAATTTTTTGATAGTGTTTACTGCAATTTGCTACCATCTAAGTACTGACTAACTTTTACCCGAAATATTTTTTCATCAGATTAGCAAAAAGGGCTAAAATGTCGTGGCAAACGTTACAATAAATACCCTGTATTGTAAATGTAAGGTAAATAAGATTTCATCGCCAATTTTAAAATAATTTGAATATAATATCTAGCTAAATAAATTAAAGCAGGAGAATACTGTAATGGCCCGAATAATCACGGTATTTTCGGGAATTCTTCCAGACAAACAGCTCAACTAAATCTATTTATTACTCATTATAGTTAATAGGCTATACATATAAGTATATATGTAGAAGTGAGTGAGCAACAATTTTTAGCGATTTTCATCAACCTATTTCTTGTATACTTTTCCTCCAAATGTGCGTTACAGAAAAATAAAAAAGAGAATTGAAATTGCTGAATTGCTAAAAATCAAATAGCTTAAAAGTAAAATAATATACTAAACAGTTGCGATAAGAGAAGTTATAAATTGCATACCTTGCGTAAAAACTAACTTTCAGAATAAATGAAAATCTCTTCTGTGCGAACGCCTGCCTTCGTATGAAGTTTAAAGTCGCTAAAATTACCATTACATCATTTCATTCAAATATTATAAGGAAAAAGACTTTTTTTATTTTTAAATGAGTTTAAAAATTTAAATTTTGATCAATCTGTTATAGCAAATACGTACTTCACTATGCACCGTTCAGACGTTTTTTGGTATGTATCTCATGTATTACACGTATATACTATTTTACTATTATATTGCTATGTTATATATGTATATATTTATATTTATATATGCATCAATATTATATAAAATATATTATATACATATAATAGTTCAATATAATAAAATAGATTTATGATAATATAATCCAATGCTTGTAGGATTTTAATTTAAATTAAGACTTTAACATATTATGTAATTAAAATTTGTACCGTAGGCATTGGATATTGCATTTTAAGAAATGCAACCACATACAACGAAAACAGTCACAGTGCAAAGAAATTTTAGCTGATTTCCAACCTATCACCAATGTAGTAACGTTGAATCGCCTCTCTAGTAGAATCATATTTTCTGGATAAAGAATAGCGCTTGTAAAATGCAATATGTCCACCTCTCAGGGGAAGAGTCTAATTAATAACTTTTTGGATTCCTTATATAAAAGTGTTAACATGAAAGTTCCTTTTTAATTTAGTAGTTTGTGAATTATTTGATATGTACAATGAGTTTTTCCGTAAAAAAGACAGGTGGTAGAATGTGGCATGAAGCACGAAAACAGGAAAAGAAAATTCGCGGAATGCTGGTAGATTATCGTCGTAGAGCTGAACGTCGACGAGACTATTATGAGAAAATTGTAAGAAAACAAATTAAATAACGATATTTATGTAAATTTTATTGAAATTATAAAACTTAACATTATTCCTTTTGTCATGAGTCCAAAATTTTTATTTTCCTTTTATTATTAAGTTAACCTTAAACTCATTCCTAAGTCTATTATAGATACATTATATCTGTTCTATGATTATTAATAGTCGCTTAAAGATATAAATTCTGGAAATTACACATTTCACTTTCACATCGAGTTCACATCATTTCACATCGCGCAATTATATGCATGTATACATTATATATTATAATATACATGTCATACATGAAATATGTTCCATTTTATTATGCACACATTTAAATTTTCTTTAGAAATCAGATCCTACTCAATTTTTGCAACTTCATGGAAGACCTTGCAAAATACATTTGGATCCAGCAATTGCTACTGCTGGTGACAGTCCTGCAAATATGTAAGTCTTTGTGTTATTAATCTGTTATTACACCTGTTGTCAAAACATCACTTCATCTTATAAATAAATTTTAATGCATATAATTGTTTAATTGTTAATATCATCATTTGTATATTTTCATGCATATGTGTTATTATATATATAAAATTGTGATATATTTTGACATGAATATAGGAATTATACATGAAAAAATATTTTATATATTAAACAGAAGAATTAATTGAACATTTAATGAATTATGTTAAAAAACAAAATACTTGAAAATTTTATCATATAACAAGATATAAATTCTGTCTGCAAAATGTATGTTATATTGATAGGATGCCCTGGCAAGGAAATGAAGACAATCTTATTGACCGATTTGATGTACGTGCTCATCTTGATTGGATACCAGAAGCACCAGATTCTATTGATGTAGATATTGCTCTCACTAGTGAAGACAGACATATCAATTATGAACGTTATCGTATTATTGTTCAAAACGAATTTTTAGGAGGTGGGAGATTTATTTAAAATCTACATTTTATTTTTATTTAAAATTATTTGATAAATAATAGTCTTCAATGTAGTAACGGAAGAAAAATTTTTACACCAAATACATTTGGAAGAACAATTTGGTTCATCAACAAAGTTAGATTCTGCTAGGGATAAGAAGAAATCATCTAATAGTGTTGCGATTGGATATAATTATGAAACAGAAGAACCAATAACTGAAACAGTAAAATCATTGGATACTGTTATATCTGATGAAAAAGCAGACGATGAAGACAGTGATATAGATCTAGGTATAACTTATATTCTATAAATAATTATTATAGTATTTTGTCTTATATATTATAAATATTTAATTTTTCTTTCTAGATATTTGTGTAGATGTATCTCAAATAGAGCCATCACAAGCACATGAAATGAACTTAGTAGCTCAAAAATATGGGCTTTTAGGCGCTGATTATTTTAGTTTTTTAACACAAGATTTTGAAGAAGCTGAAACATTGAGACAAGCACGAAAACAAGAAGAAGAAAAAGCTATGTACTCGGTAAAATATAAAATTAAACTAAATATATTTTTTGATTATATAACATGACTAAAGTTATTAATTACATATTACTAATTATATTATTATATATACATTTAATTAATTCACATCTCAGGGTAGAAGATCACGTAGAGAAAGACGTGCATTTAGAGAAAAAAAGATGATTGGTCGAGTTATGAGTCCACCTAGGTAGTCACTTTTATATTATAATTTTAATACACTTATTACTATAGTAATAAGTTTAAGTACTTAATTAGTTAGTCCTTATTATCAGAAATATATTTATAATATTTTACATTTTGCTTATTAGTTATGCAGCGAGGGAAAGTCCTGAATACAATCCCTATAGAAAATCTTCATCCAAATCTCGCTCGAGATCTGTTTCGCCTATAAACACTGGACAAATAACTTATATTACAAGTTTTGGCGGTGAAGAAGAGACTCATGGAAGTTCGTCTCATGTCACTTCTTCCAACTCGAAAAAAGTCAATTACTCTCATCTTAGACGTAGAAGATCAGACAGTCCAACACTTAATGAACGTACAATTAATAGAAAACTTTCAAAATCAAGATCTAGGAGTTGCTCTCGATCTGTTAATAAATCTAAATCGTACAGAAACCGTGATAGGAAACGAAGTGCGTCGAGAACTAGGTACGTTCATCGATATTTACATACATATAAGGATATTTGTATATATAATGTATAAATATATATGTATATTTTTTATATTATATATATTTACTTATGCTACTAATTGATATATAATTTTTAGATCAAGAAGAACACGTTCGAGACATAGAAAAATCACAAGATCGCGAACAAGAAGTCGTTCAAGGCGATCACGAACTCGAAGTGAATCGAGATCTCGATATAGAAGTTTTACTAGATCTCGTTCGCGCACCATTTCAAGGTCTAGATCTAGATCCCGCTCTCGTCCAAAAAGATCTAGAAGTTCATCTTCAAGCAGTATATCCAGATCAAAGTCAAGATCGAGATCAAGATCTAAGTCACATAACAGAAGTCACTCAAGAGATAGTTATCGTCGAAGACATTATTCTCCATCGAAATCAGTATCTAAATCTCGATCCAGAACTAAATCTCAATCTAGATCTAGATCAAGATCAAGAAGTCAATCCAGATGCAAACGGTCTCGTAGTGTCGAAAATAAAGTGCCAGCACTGCCAAGGTATGATATATCTTGTAATAAATATGAAACTTTTAGTATGTTTATTACTTTTTAATTATGATATTAGATATTACGGCCGACGTGGGAAATCATCAAGTTTGGAATTAGAATTATCAGATAACGAAGAAAAAGTCTCTCCGGCAGCATCGAAACTAACGGTTACTAATATCACGAACATGTAAATTTAATATTAATTATATTACACTACAAATTTAAAACTAGCTTTAAGAAGTCTTTTAATTAATTTAAATATTTCAGGAACAAGCCAAAAGCAGGGTTAAGTACAAATTCTGGTGGCGGACACAAAGTCAGTAAGAACCATAACGCTTACTTAGTCACTTAAAGCACAGAGAATAAAAGACAGTATATACTCTTTATATAACTATCCTCTCGACGAAGAACTTCAACAAGTGCTACTTGTTTTCATTCTGTTAGATAATACAAGGCGTTTAAATCACGTTCTTTGTATTTCACATTTAATCAATTCATTTCGGGTTCTTAATACATGTCCAGTGGGAGAAAGACACGAAGAATTTGATTTAATAGCTCTATTAATGAAATTTCTCAGAAATTATTTCTGTGAAATTTTCATTTTTATTATTGACGTTATCAGAATGAAAACATCGAATTTTTTATGGTTTAATATATTTGTTTCGTAGACGTAGTAATACAAAAGAGTCTTCAGTATAGGATATATTTGATACCAATATCTTAATATGTAATAGCATAATAAATTTTTTAAAATTTTAATATAAGCTTCACTATATATGTAATATATCTTAAACTGGATAAGTGGATAACTTAATATGGAACTTTATACTATTTAATAGCATATACAGAGTGTTTAAAAAACCATTCAATATGTCTATGTTACATGGGATACATCATACTGATTAAAATAAATTTAGTAAATATAGGTTGAAAGCTCAACCGTTTCCGAGAAAAAAAATACTCTTTTATGTTAGCATTATGATAAATGACAGAAGAATCTGGTTTACTTGTCGGATAATTCGACAGCGATCTGGAATTTTTGAGAGAGAGTTTGCGACTCTGCAAGAGAAAATGTCAATTGTCTATAGAAATTGAAGGAAAACATGTGGAACGCCCTCTATAAATATTAAGAATCCAATATTTACTTTTCGAACTATATTTACTAAGATTATTTTACTCAGTATGGTATATCCTATGTACCACATATATATTGAATGGTTTTTCTGAACATCCTATATATAAATATAAGATTTCCTCGAAATTTTCATTTATTTAAAATCATTAATGAACTACTTGTACCAAAAAGTTTAAATATTTCGAGTAAAATAAAAAAAGTGTAATAGCTAATATTCTTTGATGTCACAAAATTTATATTAAAATTTTAGAAATATTTTATACTTTGCTATACATATCAGAAAAAAATTGTAGTAATTGTAAACAGACTTTTAAGAGTTACATTTTTCAGTCACTGAAGATCACACCCCAGGAACGGCTTAAGAAGAAGATGCAAGCTTTATTAAATAGACAGTGTAAGCAAAATTTATAAAAACTTTTATAACAAACGTAGTTTTAGTATAATATAATTATATTTATATTTTAGATAAAGCTGATAAAAAAGCCGAGCAACTTAGAATTGAAAAAATGGAACAGCAAAGGCAAGATCGAGAAGATGAAATTCGGGAAATGTCTTTGAAGTTACGTAGAAAGTATGCTATTATCTCCATTCTACATATTCTTTATATTTAATTTAATATTACTTATCTTCTATCATTATTATTTTGGTTTAACAATTTTTAGACAAAGAGAACGAAGACATCGTTATGAAGGTCATAGTTCTGATTCACATTCCTCTGTGTCGCGTACACCAAGCCCTGGTCGTAGTCCACGAATTGTCCGTCGAGAAAGGAAAGATAGGGATGTGAGGGATTTCGAACACGATCGTGAACGGGAAAGAGATAGAGAACGAGACAGACGGGATGATCGAGAGAAGTTTAGAAGTGAATCTCGTAGGAGATACAGAGATTCTCCACTTCGTTCTTTAAGTCCAAGAAATAGCCGGTAAAATTGCAAATGATCTTCATAGTACATTGAATTAAAATTAAGATGGTCTTCCAATACGTTTCATTAACGTTTATTCTTTTAGGGGCCTAGTCGATTATTGACGAAAAAGCATGCGGTTAATCTTCCATTTGATGGGCTTAAAATTTTATTAGATACTTCCTGTATTGCATTCCTTTCATAAAATGCTATGAATGCTCTAAGAAATGCGATAAAGAAAGATACAAAGCATATGATATGACTATAATTTACAATTATCCTTCAACCATTAATTAATATTGTTTAATCTTATATTATAAAAATAAATACAGTTGTTTATTTATATCTTATTATTATTATCATTATTATTCAGCAGGAACTTTATATCTCTCTGTTACAATTAAATATTATTATCTAAATCTAAATAAAATTAAGTAATAATTTCAATATGTTTCAATTTCATTTATATAACTTTGATTTTAAAATGTTTGCCACTTTTTAAACATTTATATTATGAAACTACTTTAGCGTATAAAGTATTTTAATAAAATATTTTTAATTTCTAAAAAAAGTGCATAAAACTAATTTTTTAATTTTAGTAAATATAACTGGAAGATACATATATATGTATTAGTTTTTATAACAAAAATTCATTTTTCTTAAAAATTTAATAAGTTTATAATTGTTTGTATTTAACGCTATAATACTAAATAAAAGTGTTTTTTATTTAATTGCTACAATTTTAGCAGTTAAAAATTTTATGAATATATATACAATAACTTCAATTTCAATAAAATGATATAATTGAAAAGTTTATATATTTTAAGTACCATTATTAATCTTCGGAAATATAATAAAGTACTAGAATTATTTATTAATAATATTTGTACCATTTAAATTGCACATTTCCCTCTTTTTGTTCAATGTGGTAAGTATAATATATGTATTTACATCTAGGTGTAAACTACTGGCATAGTCATATAAACAAATTTTGACATTCTTATATCGAAAGTATTGACGAAATCGTCCGTCTTTTGAATGGAAAAGATCAAGATGGAGGTCAAAGAAAGGTCTTGTTCTGCGCATGCGTAATACGTATATACATATACATACATAGATACTATGAATATTTCAAACCAGAAATGAGTAGTAATTTTTGTTCGAACAGGGCAGATTCATACTTACACTCTATTTATCTCTCTAGCTCGCAGAACAAGACCTTTTCTTATTGTCCATCTTGATATTTTTCGACTCAAAAGATGGACGATTTTCCCTAGCGAGTACGAGACCTGTTTTTATGACCATGTAGTACTTGTAAGGAACAAATTGAATGAAAGCGTTTATGTGAATCCTTATTATGAGATTAATATTTATTTGATAAAACAATGAAGTAATTAAAATCAATAATATAATTCTTTATACTGATAATGTATCATTTTAATATTGTTAATTAACGTATTGAAATTCATATGAGTATACCCTTGTTTTACACCGTACCTCAAATCTGTTAGTAACTAATATGGCGGAATAGATAGATGTTGACTTTTCAAGATCCGGATATCTCGGATTCAAATATTTCTACATAATAGAGTTTAAGAAGAGACAAGTTAAATGTAATTCATTTATGTCATTATTGGTACACGTTGTAATTATCATTGAGGTCACGTGTTGTGTACTTAATTGTACTGAGTATTATTAACAATAAGTGCGTATATTACCTATTAGAACAGTCTACTTGGCAAACAACTGTAACTTCGGTTCTTAACGTAAATGTATAATAAGCGTCATTTACAAAATCAAGAAACATACGACTTTTTAATTATTTTGATTTTAAATAAAGATAATACGACTTACGTAATGAGAGTGTTAATATCAATTTTATATATTCCATCGAAAGGTTAAGAAATGCGTTTATTATTTAAAGTTCAATTTATTAAAGAATACCTATAATTGTGTTAAGTACATTATTCAAAAGAAATTAAATGTACTTAATAATGAAAATTTTGTATTACTTTAATTATTACGTTTTAATATGTCTATTACATAAATGTTTTACTAAAACGTATCATTACAAGTAGATATATTGTAAACTTTAAAATTAAGACTATAACATAATAATGTCCTTTGGAAACATTTGAATCAACTTAATTTTATCGTAAACCAAAAATTAAATTTTTAGAATATTTGTTATAAGCTTATCATGACATGAAAGATATGAAATGTTAATTTTATAGTGTTTTTAGTTAACTGAACAGTTTAGTTGATCTTTCAGAAAAATGTGTGATTTAGCAAAAAAAATGAAAGATTCAAGTGTTAAGAACAATGTGCAAAATGAATCAATGGATCAGTTTTATACAAAACAAAGTGTTGATAAGAAAGAATCTACATTAAAAAGTACAAATGAAGATGTTCAACGTGCAATTGAAGGTTTAAAGGATATACCAGATGAGGAACTTCAAGAATTTCTTGATGATGAAGATTTTATGGAAGGTTTAGATGTTGTTGATGCTTGGGAAGGTGATGAAGAAAAGGGTCGTGAAGTTGAATTTAAAACTACCCATGTTAAGGATCAAGAACAAAAACGTCCTTCTAGGTAGCATTAATCATATAGAATACATATTATTATAACTATTTCTTATTATATCATAAAAATGAATTTATTATATAATATTATGTAATAATTACAAATTATTATAAAATATTATAATGGCAACAAACTTTCACATAGAGTCAGTTTATAATTTATAGTTATACATATCATAATTTTAATAACTAATGTTAAATTATAAAATCAATGTAGTCTATGTTTGAAAACTTAAATTCTTCCCTTTGAATAATTAGTAATATACAGAAAAAGATTATTATAAGCCTACTTATAGGGAAAGATATCGACGTGACCACAAAGGATCTTACAATCGTGAAAGGCCGAAGAGAGAAGAAAAGAAACATGAAGAAATCCGTCGCGATCCTTCTAAAAGCACAAAAGATATAGAGAGGGACAAAATACGTACAAAAAGAGATAATGAAAGCAAACTTCTAGCTGAAAAAGAGAAAGCAATTAAACATTTGTTGGACTCTGATAATGTTGTACCTCCAGGTACAGAAACTGAAGCCATTCAGAGTATTACAGAGAGACAAAATATAGAACAAGCACAGATGCATGTGCGTAGGAGCCGAGAGCGACGTAGAAGTATAGAACGTCAAAGAGGAAACTCATTACGGCGTAGAACTCCAGACAGAATTAGACTAAATTCTCCTCGACGTAAATCTCCCCTAATATTAAGTCCAGAACGTTGTAGAAGTACTTTCAAGATGAGCAATGAGAGACATCGAAGTCCACTGAAGTTTAGTCCTGACAAAAGAAGAAGTCCAAGATTTAATTGTGCTCGTAGAAGCCCTTTTGGATTCAGTCCAGAACGACGAAGAAGTCCAATTAGACGACTTAGTTGGGAACGAAGAACAAGTGCAGATAGAAGATGGAGTGCTGAACGACACAGGAGACGTATAAATATACATGAACGGTGAGAGGACATTATTTTTAAGCGTATATAACTACTTAAGTTTTACTGTAGATATAAAAGAATGTTTCTTGTATAAATCTATTTTGTAAAACAAGTTCGTATAAAATTTAAATTTAATGTAAAAAGTTTTTTGCTTTTATTAAATTATATTGGTGAAATTTATTAACGGATTTAAATTAATAAAATATTTTAATTTTTAAAATTTAAATTGTCAAGCCGAAGAAGTCGGTCCCGTGATCGACAACGAAGTCGCAGTATGGAACGTCTTAGAAGAAAGGTCAGCCGCTCACCAATTAGTAGACGTTACAGCCCTCGTCGTCGAAGTCGAACTCGAAGTAGATCATTAGAACGTCGAAGGAAACGATCTCCCTTTATTAATGAACTTACACGGCAACTAAGGAATGAAGCTATAATGACATCACACATGAATTCTGGATATACACATCCTTCGCCTATGGATGGCATATCACCTTTAATGAATAATGTATATCAGCAAGAAACAGAATCTAGACCATCAATGCCAATACCATCTTACATACATCAAACTGGATTAGCACCACCAATGTCATCAAATATAACAACTGGTGGTCCACCTTTCATGAATTTTGAAAATTCATCTCAGCCAATGAATTTTGATTCTGTTCCATTACATCCATTGCCTCAAACTGAATATGTTTCTGGTCCAGTAATGTATAATCAACCAAATACTGGTTCTATTCAGTCAACACATCGACCAGCACTTCTTCCAGCACCAATTTCATCACCACAACATGAATCTGCTGCATCTACAGTGGAACATATACAAACATATAATTCATCTCATGGCATTCCTTCCACTCGTCAATCTCCAATTCAAAATTTTGAATTTTCTAATAAATCTAAGGATACAATCTCACAAAACTATAGGGAACGTAGATTTACGGATTCTTATAATGGATATCATACCTCACAAGAAGAACGATTGAAGACTCCTGAACCACCAGTCATCTCAGATACAAAAGTAATTTTGTTATATATTATAACAAAAAATTCTTTTTTTAAATAGCTATATATTTTATTCTGTATTAGCACATACAAAACAACAAATATTACTTTGAAATTAATGAGTAATATCTTTACGTACCTTTTCATGTAGTGTGCAGTTAAATTTTTAAATCTTATATGAAAACATTAATATTTGTCTTATGAATTAATTTTACAGCAATTTGAAAAAACAAGTTTATCCAGTCTGTTAGAAGCATCTGTTTCCGCTAAAGGTGCGAATATATTTAATTTAATTACTATTCAAAGCTATATATACAATATTTCAAACATTTTTTATGTTTAATAAACAAAATTATTAGTTTATTTCTCACGTTTTATACATTTTTTAGATTCAACTAGTCTGCCAGTCTTGTATCCAGGTAAGAATAATTTAATTTGCCAACTTATGATGGTTCTACAGTTTCTACAGTTTATCTTTAAGTAAAGCAACATTATTAAATAAATTTTTTAACATTATTTTCTTTTCAATCTAATTCAAGTACAGTGATATAGAAATGAGTAAATTAATTCTACATAATTTTGTTTCTGTTTCACAATAGGATTCAAACCAGAAATATTACGTCACTGTGAACACGCTTTACGTGAACTTCCTATTGAAGATCTTCGTTTAAAAATGAAAGGACGATTTTTCTATGATCCAAAGAAGGAAAATATACGAAGTGAACAAAATGTATATTCGTCAAATTCGATTCTTTTACAAAAGAACAAAAGCAAAATCTATTGGGAAGAAGAGGAAGGACAACATCTAACTTCCATAAAGCAAAATGTACAAATGCACCAAAAAATTTGTCAAACTGATGAAGTGGAAACAAATACAAAATTTGTTCAAGCGAGTGTTACTATGGTAGATTTTGAAGTACAAGTATATCCTCAAGATTTACAATATGCTGTTAAAGAAGAAAAACGACCTATTATGGATCGTTTAGATTGGAATGTGCGTGAAACATTTGATTGCACACCTAAATTTCGAGAGGCTGACGACTTGAGATGGAGTTTAAGTAATTCTTCACAAAAAAGAACTTGGAATAGAACGATATCACCTCCTAGAAGAATTGATGACCGTAAACATCGTATAGATTCTATATCTTCCTTAGATCATGGTTCAAGAAATATGAAATTAGAATCTCCAATAAGAAACAGAGATAATTTCTCCAGTCATAAAGGATCTGTACGAGATCATTATGTCCATGAAAGATACTCACCTAATTACAGGCATTCTTTAGAAGGACGTGATGAATTTCATGAAAACAGAAGTGATCATAGTCGAGGTGAAAGTCCAATGATGCTAGAAGATTCTGCAGAAGAATTGGAATTGGAACATACATTCCAAAGGGGAACAGATTGGCATGGAAGAGGAAAGTTACCAAGAGGTAGATCAAGTTCACTACTGAAACATGTGTACAGAGGAAAACATTCAGGTGGAAGATCTTATCGCGGGCGTGGAAATTTTCGTGGAAAATTCTAAAATTATTTGCATAAAGCACAAACACTAAATGTAGAACCATGTAATCAAATATACCAATATATTAAAAAAGTTATAGTCTATTCTTGCAAAAATTTGGAAAGAAAGGCATGAATTTATCGTTTTATTTAAAAATTAAATTTTTACATCATATGTTAAAATTATTCCAAAAATTATTACTAAAATAAAAATACATTTGAAATACAGATTGCATTTGAACATTACATCATAAATAATCAAATGCGTATATACATAAATATTCTTCACAAAATATAATAACATTATATTTAAGGTGTAAATTATAAAATCATTTATATGTAATGTGTTTTGTTGAATAAACATTTTGCGGGACAATACAAACAGGTGGAAGAAAAACACTGTTTATGCTATCATTGAATTACTAATCAAATATGTGGTAATTATGAATTTCATATATTACATTAATCACGATTTATTACCTTGTTCTATTATTTATTATTAACCATTTTTATAAATGTAACTGAATTGTTCAACTATGGCCAATATTGAGAAAGAAAATTGAAATAACGTTTTACTATACATATTATAATATGTATTAATTAGAAAAATTATATTCGTGTAAAAAAAATTTCAAGTTTCATTATATATTCATATATCAATTAAGAATTAAAAATTGTTCTGTATTATTTATCTTCATTTTTCATATATTAAATACATATCTAAATTTTGTAATTTTAAAACACAATATAAAATTAATGATTTTTCCATTTAAAAAATTCTATCAATTTAGAAATCATTTTATATGCACGCAAACATAGAAAAAATTTAATATTGAGAAATAACAATATATATATTTCCTTCGAATTATATCTTTTTAAATACAAAAGACAATAAATATAATTAAAAGCGTACAAAAACTTTTAGGTTAAAATATGACGTCCCCACAAATGTTTTAAGACGTGTGTAATACAATATGAATTTAATAATAATGATCTATTATGCAAAAAATGCTTATGATTTTTACAAAAAAGAGATGAAATAATATGTTTATTTTTATTTCTATTGCTATTTACACTTTCATTAAAACCATGAACATAGGAATATTGGGACCCCTAGGTCCATGATTAAAACAACACTACAAGTCATATCAACATTTTATCTTTAATTTATAGTTGGAAATTGAAATCACGATTATATAAACATATTTTGTTATTCGTATACTGTAGCCTAAGAAAAACTATGCGAAAATTGAGTCGTGACTAGTTGTAAAATATTAACATGAAACATAAGAATGTCCTTATCCTGCGCGTGCGTGACATACTATAAATATCTCAGACAGAACAGTGACACTATTCATCTCTGTCTCACAAGAACGAGAACTTTGTTGACTTTCCATGTTTATCTTTCACGATTAGATATGACTCAATTTTCGGACGGTTTTCCCTAGGTTTCAGTATATCAGTGTGGAGACCTGTTTGTATGATCGTAATCGTGGTCGTGGTCTTGTCCTCATTCGACAGATTATAGGTATATACATACATATATCATATAATAAATGCTCATATTTAAAACAGCATTACAGCCTGTGGAGTGCTGAAGCATTCTGCTTGCGTTACAACTTGAAGCAATTTGAAAACTAATTCAACGTTTGAATGAAGAAATACACAACGAGAAAATTAACTTGAACAATAATTTATATTTAAAACTGAATATTTATAGTAGTTTCATATTTTTGCGTAGTTCAGAAAATTATGATTATAGCTAAATTATTAGGTCAAAAATAAAATTCTAACAAAAGTAATACAATAATTACGTTTATTTTTTATATTTAATACACTTGGAATCATAAACTATAGACTGTAAGTTATGTTGTGTGATCTTTCCAAGATTTTGGGGAATTTAGCGCGGTTGCAGCCTGTAACTGCTCGCGTTATAACTTCAAACAATTCGAAAACTAACTCAGCGTTTGAATGAAAAAATACAAAACGACAAAGATTAATTTGAAAAATAATTTATATTTAAAAATGAATATTTATAATAGATTGACTACTTTAACAAGGATTTGTACTTTTATGAAATTTATTTATACTCTAAGCTTAGCGTGACAGCTCTAACGGTTCAACGATTCTAACGATTATCTCTGTTTTTGGGTCACAGAGTAACACATTTATCTGTTGAGTAGCCGATTTATTTGTTATTCAATAAGACAAATTCTTATTAACTAATGCTAATAAACATTAATTTGATTGAGATTTACAGTATTAGAAAGCGAGCGATTTATGCCTTGGCAATGTTTTTTCCCATGATAACGAAAGTAAATGCGAAATTTGAGAGTAATGACAGTTGTTACTGATAAATAATTTGACATTTAATCAATAAATTTGTTAAATAACTTTTGTTCATTGCTTTGGGTGCGCTGCTATACAGTTAGATTCGCAGCGTTAGAATTTACCCTATTATCATATAAGATATTCACGTCAGAGGGAGCCATAGTCATACACCAGTTCACAACAATGATAATAAAATTGAACTTACAAGATAAATTTTTTTCAAGTAATTAAGTATATAGACTAAATAGAGGATAATTAAGAGTAAGTTAAAATATATATAATAATATATGTAAAATTATAGTGTATATCGAGGTTGAATGACAGTTGAAATAAGAAATCTATGTAAATCAATCTCATTTTGTAGCTGGTAGTCAAAGATTAATAAAATATATACATATATGTTTATATAAAATAAAATTGTAATAAAAAGTAGAAATAACAAAATTAATTGTGATATAAATGTGGTATATATCAATAACTTCAAATTTTTGTGATATCTTGTAAGTTTTTGTAAAAATAAATAGATGTTTTTTTAAATAGGTCTTTCTTGACGAATAAAATGTTTAAACATGAAGAAACGATTAAAGAATTATTATATTCATATTATTTTTGTATGTATGATTTTTTTTTAAATATGTACTAACATTTATTTTGAAATACTCATTATTAATGAAAATAAAAATTGTACTATTGTACATCATACATTATCAGCCTTGTGTAATTAATGAAAGTAGATATCTTAATTTTACGGTTTATCTAAATCCATACATGATATAAAATTAAGCTTTTAAAAGTTTTTTTTTCTTGCAATTAGTATATGGTGTATTGATTAAAAAAAATACAATAATATTTTGAAACATTAAACAGCAATAAAATTGTTTAAGCAGCCTAAAATTTTTGTGTATATATCATACCAATACAAATATTGCAAATTTTTCGTTTATTAGAATCGTTTTATATCATCTAATTTATATTACTTATTTTGTTATTATACAACTATTAATTGCTGTAATATATTTTATAACTTAATAGTTAATAAATAATCCTCTATAGTATGAAAATCATATTTACTAATAAAAGGAAGATTTGTGGAATAAATAGATAAGAAGCTTTATTTAAATGTAGTTTTGGTATACTAATGACATTGAAATTAATATCTATATTTTTAAAAAATCTACAGTAATCTAATACATTTTTAAAGAAAATTCATATTTTATAATACAGGTCAAGATGTAATTCCTATTATTTTTCACGTTTTGGTCCAGAATTAGGTATCTAATATACATAATATTATATATATATGGATATAGTATTACGATTTATTAAATTGTTGCATATGTATCAATGTTCGTTTTATTATTTCAGCTATCTTACCTCTAGCAAAACAGGCAAATTCTTGAAAAACATGATCATCACAATGTTTATTACTTACAGTTAAAATTACTTTTAAGGGATCTTTCTTTTTAAATGTACAAATAAAATCTAAATTTGTTCTATTTATTATTTTTTCTTTACCACAATTTTCTATTGTTTGTTCTGACATAAGAGCTTCCTTCTGCAAACAACTCAAACTGGGATCTAAAACATTATTGTCAATTCGTCTATTGCGCCATATGCAATGGGTCCCAGTACAATGAAGTGTAACTGTTTGCTGCTTTTCTATATGCACATCTGATAACATCTCAACTTTTTGCTGCTTTGCTTCTGTTTCAACTGGAAGTACTTTAACTTTTACCATGAAAACTTTTTCAAAAATATCTTTTACTATGTTGAAAACAGTAGAATACCAGTCACCATTTGAAAATTTCGTTTTTTCTGTAGTGTTTACACATGTTTCCATACTATTTGATCCATATTGAGATTGATTTGCAGAAATTGTAATATTAAATTTACCTTTCTTTTTAAGATCTGTGGTGAGCAAAGTTTTCATTAGATCTTTGTAATCATTTTTACTAGATATCGCACAAATTTCTGCACCAATTGCACAATATCTTACAACAGAATCCAATGTGGAAAATTGTGTGCCTGTTGTAACATTATGACATAGTTCTATAGGGTCTTGTACACACATTGGTTTATTAACGTTGAATTTAAGAGATTCATCTTCTTTTACACATGCTTTATATCTATTCATGCATGATGGTAAATTTTTTATATTTTTAAACTCTGATTCTGTGTGTACCATTCCATCTATCGGACATATTACTTGCGATTTAAATTCAAAAGTTGCATAAAAAAAGAAAAAGCCATGAAGAAGTTGTGGAATACTATTTTCATTTGTAATTGGTGGTAATACTGCATTTCTGTCAAAATTAACTTGCCATCCATTTATAATTTGTGGTTGACATGTACTTTTCAGTATCATTAAAGGAGGAATAATATTAACAGATGGCTGTTGTAAGTAAAAAATAATTAACAACACTAAAGCATAATTGGATATTTTCTGTCCACTTGATATTTTAAAATGGCGTGCCCAATATTTAATAAGCAATATTAGTGGTTTTAACCTGTGATCAAGAGATATGCAATATTTTATCAAATAACTTTTATATACACCCAAACTATTTTTGAATGAAATATCACAAGAAACATTTGTCCTAACATAATAAAATTTTATAATAGGTGTCTTAGCTTTTGGAATTAATATTATGTTAGAAAAAACACAGTTCATTCGATACATAATTTTTTTTACTTCTTTAAAAATCTTATGCATAGTCCATGCATCTGTTGATGTACTTTTACTTTCATTTATTGGTTCACCTTCAATAAAAGGATATGTACTATTATTAAAAAGAATAATATAAATACATATATTATAAAATAATAATAAAATTGGATAAAAAATTGTGTCTTACCAATATCCATATATATATCTAAATCACATTCTTTAAAACCTAATCCAGTTTGAGTTGAACCAAACCTATATGTTTTACACCTTGGAAATATCACTTTAAATATTTTATCCATTTGTGTACAAACAGATTTGTATCTTGTTTCTAGTTCAATATCGGTAAGTTGTACTGTATTTAAAAATATCATTAACTGATCATCAAATGTAGATTTTTCTTCAAATATATATTTTATGTTATCATAACTTATAGAATCTGTATTTTCCACGGGACTATTTTGTTTCTCTGATTTTGATCTTTTTAAATCTTAAAAGAAGATATTTATAATTTACAAACATAAAAATATATATATATTTTTCAAATGAATAATAATACTCACTATTATGTGCTTTTCTTTTTTCTATATTCAGCTTTACATTATCTATCCAAATTGGTTTATTTAATAAAGCTTCAGCAGAACTTCTACATTGTTAAAAGATTATAAATATAATTACAATATCAAACAATACAACAATATTAAATGTAATTTTACCTGTCATAAAATTCAATTATGAGATAACTTGGACCAAATTGATGTCCTTTAATTATACCATATTGTTGAAAAAAATGAATAAGTCTACGAGCAGGAATAAATTTCGGTAATGGCAAAACAACAATTGACCTTTCCATAACTTGCAATCGCTCCAGTCCTTTTAAATGTTTCTTACCTGCAAGATGACCTTGCAAGGCATATTCATCTTGAAAATACAATGAGCATATGTCACAATGTTTTGACATTTTTGATTAAGTATTTAAAAGCACATAATATTTTTCACTTCAAATTTATCAAAGTTTTATCTGTTTTGTCTTTTTTTAGTACTATTCCCATTTAAGAGATTAATCTTCTTTAAATTATATCTTTTTTTTTAAATATATAATAATGTAATATTATCTTATTTTTACAACATATCGGCTATTACAGAATATTTTACTGAAATACAAATAAGTCTTTTTATTTTGTACAAAAGTCTCTTTTCTCATTCAAAATGCACTAATTATTGTATTTATTTTTTACTTCCACCTTAAATAAAATAGATAAGTAATATTTAGACTTAATATCATTGACAATTTTTTAATTTAACTTATATTAATTTTGTCAAGAATGTTTTACCATTTACTTTTTAAATTGCTTTTTGGTCTGTTCACATATTCCACAATGTATTTTAAGAGTAATACATTGTTTAACTTAGTATTTAAATTCTTTCTTATAACAGAGAAATACAATAAATGCACTTTTTTCTGAAGTTGTATATTTGAACCTGTAAATAATACGAACAATGAAACAGTCCAGTTTTTATTAACTTCAAATTTTAATCTGAACTTATAAAAATAGTATTGTTGACTTATAATAGTTATAAGAATCAAATATTAGATTTTAATACATTATATAAAGATGACAATAAGTAAATATGAAATTAGTATTTACACATTACACATCTACATTGATGAATAATTTAGTTTACTTTATTAGTTTCCTTTCACATAATCGCTCACCGATAAATAACGAATATACAACATTCTACGCTTTAACCTGTCCTAACCTAAGGTTTATTTCCATTGCTTACGATTTACAAACGTTTTGGGGGAAAATATCATATGTTCCTTACGGCGAATTACTGAATGTTAACGGAAATGACGTTATACCGTTATTGTTGTAAATGAAGCATATCAAAAAGTATTTTTAATTTTCGAAAATGTTGTAGATCTGTATTTGTAACAGTACTGTTACAAAGTTATTTAAAATTTCGTCAAATTTTAAACACGTGTAAAATGAAAGCATAGCTCAAATTAATACTTGATAACTTTATGAATAGAAGAAAGTGACACAATAAAATGTTATCTAAGGTCTCAGGCATGCTTATAATGTTTATCAAATTATTTTTGGTATTGATAAATGTTATTAAGTTTTACAAATATTTATGTTGGATGTTCTTACATATTTAATATTAATATGAATATTTCTAATGAAATATTTTATATACGAGATTTAATTTTGTTCTCATAATATTTTATAATATAACTTAAAATTTACTTTTATCTTTACTTTGGATTTCCAAATTTAATTTGAAAAATTTCGTTTGGATGAAGTTCTAAGCTGAATGCATATTGTGTAATTCTTTACATTACAACATTATTGTTTCTAGAATCTGATGTCATATAAAAATAAATATATAATATTTTTAAAAGAAATTCAACAAAAAACATTTTACAAATTTTGTTATAACCCATCATATATCTGTGTACTTTTAATATCTTGTAACTACTTAAGACAGATTACTGAAGATTTAAAATATATAAATATATTTTTATAGTGTAAATTTATTGAATGTAATTACTTTTGTTAAAAGAGTGCAGTTACATAAATCTAATTTTTCAATAAAAGGTTTCAAACTAAGTGGTATAAAACATGGTATATGTAATAAGTGGAAAATAGTTTTTAGTACTTTTAAAAACATGTTTAAAGGAATTACTTTAGCGAATGTAAGATTAAAAAATAACTTCAATTGCTTTTTATTAATATGATACTTGCAATTTGATTTTACTGGATTAGATTCTTGTTATGGATTAAATGCCTCAAAATACTACAATATTGAAATTTCTTACGTCCCTTTTTAAATTGCTCCAAAAGCAAAGAAATAAATGGAATAGGATCTTCATAATTAGCAACAATATTATTTTCTATACTTTCTTTTATATTAAAGCTATATATGTATTTCATTCCCAAGTTTATTTATGTCTAAAAGACAACTTATCAAACTTGTATAACTTTTATAACATGGTAAAGATGAAAATGTATAAATGAATATCTAATTCTTTGTTTATATATTACAATTTATGATAGACATTTTGTTTAGGAAATATTTCCCATTTTTTGTTTTCTTATTTTCTTAGCTTTCATTTGAGTTAAACCTAAAATAATAATTTATTATTAGTAATTTATATCATGGTATTTAAAATTTTTTTAATCACATTGAATTTACATAAGTTTAAGGTTATTTAATGACATATAAATAATACATACATATAAGAGTATCAAAACTTATTTGAAATATCATAAATATGATATTTAGTATGTAATATATTTGACATAAAAAGCCTTTAGGGAATATTTCTTTCTGTAATTTTTCTTTAGTTCCTTATCTATTTCGAATGTAATGTTTTCAAAACATTTATATAAATATTCCGATAATAAGCTCTATGTCACAGAGACTTCAGAACCAACATTTATCGAGTTGTAATAACATTTCATGACGTTAATAGTGCCTATTTTTGGAAAAAGCAAAAAAATTAAAACTATGGAAATGTAAATAAATAACCAAGATAATAATAAACTAAAATGTACAAACTGCTGAAAGTTTGTATTAAAGGTTTTTTTTTGTACTTCATGCAGTAGAATTATTCGTTGTTTATATTTTATAATTAAAAAGTCAATATGTGAAAATGACGATACTTTTTAATACAAAAAGAGCATAAATATCAAACACCGGTATCAAAATATCAAAACTACTTGATTAGGGGAGAATGTTTGTATATGCGCATTAAATTGGTACGCAGCCTATTACGGATGCGGTGAATATTTTGGATATCGCATTGTTTCTCCTTTCGTACGAATAGGATATCTAAACTATTAAAATGTTATCTTTTAAGAATCTTTAAATAATTTTTAATTACGATATAACTACTAAGGCAATAATCTATTTTTCATACAGTTATAGTTGTTGCATAAAATATTAACATTACATATCAAAAAACTGCTATTTATGGAACACATTGCATAATAGCGCCGCAAGATCTATTAAATATTACGTATAAAAAATTTATATATTTAAATTTATTATAATAAACTTACAAAAAATTGTATTTAATACTGGTTGCATATATATTCGATTTAAAAAATTATTTTCCTAATCAAAGGGAGATTTGAGACACGAAGTTTATAATTTCATAATTAAAATTTTTAATGATAATGTAAGAAAAATTTTGCATTTTTATACGATTCTTAAATAAATTGTCTTATAATATATATTAAAAAACAAAAAATTTTTCCGTATAAATTGATTTTGTACTTTATAAACGATATTTTACTGATTAGTTTTGCTAAATAAAACTATTGAATTGTTTCATTAAATATTACATCGACAGGTAGAGTATTACATCAATAATACTATCATAAGTATATATGTATGTATATATACCTTATTCTATAATATATATCATTTTAGAGTTTAAGATGTGTAATACTTATGAAAAATCACTTAAAAATTGAAAGTTTATTAAAAGTCTATTTATACACTGCATATTAGAATTAAAAATTTTCATTTATCTAGTGCTTTGTGGTACTATATAACCTAGTTTACAAGATTATATAAATATATACATATATGTATATATATATTTTTTAACAGCAATTTGTTTAAAATAATGTAAAAAAGCTGTATTTATATAATTTTAGTAAAAAAAATAGTTTAAAAAAAGTGAAGATGCAAGGTTGAAAAAAGTGACATTATAAAATATTTGTTTAAATATAATTAAAATAGTTGAATTTACATCACAGATAGGGTTGGTAAACCTGAGTATGAGCAAAAACCACATGGAAAAGGTACTGATGATCAGTGGGAAGAGGTGAAAGTATTACGAGACAGAGAAGAACGACAGATGAGAAGCGCCACAAAACGGAGATGCGGACGTTTTAGAAAACATTCGGCATGGATCGAGCTCCATGTTCGCCCGTGAAAGTGATGCGGTATATCCGCGATTAGGGGATACAAATCTCGTGTCTAGTGGGAGGACGTTGAATAGTTTGTATGCGTTAGTTTGTGAGTCAGTATTTGGAACCGGTCGTTTCGAGAGTGGCAAGGTTAGTTTAAGGGTGTGTAATCTCTCGGCGTGTCAGAAAGTAGCGTGGCGAAACGATTTTTGGTTTGGTCTCGGTGCACGAGGAAATCTTGGTAAAAACCGATCGCGACAACACAAAGTAATACAGTTTAATCGAAAGAAAATATCGGAAAGAACGACGGAGAGGAGAATACTAATAACAAAGGCAAAAATAATAACGTTAAAAGTGGTGACGAAGGCGGCGACAACGACAACGACAGTGACGGCGACGACAGCGGTGGCGCAAGGTGTGAGGACGAGGTGAATGCACGGCGGCCGCGGTGTGTGCCAGTGGTGTGCGCGCTCGTCGCTCGTGGAAACCCGCCAAAACCCGCGGCCGCGAACAACCACCAGCAAGAGCAGCAACAATAGCAATAACAACAGCAGTAGAAGGAAAAGGAGAAGGAGGAGGAGGAGAAGGAGGAGAAGGTGGAACAGCATTAGCAGTAGTAGTAGTAGTAGTAGTGGTAGCAGCAGCAGCAGCAGCAGCAGGAGCAGAAGCAGCGGTAACGCGCGACGTTGTGCTGTTTTGACAACTTTCCGCCGCGTCGGGGCGTCGCGCCGTTTCTCTCGCGGCGGCGGCGGCAACAGCAGCAGAGACAACAACAACGGGATCAACTCGTTTTAAGAAGGTCGTTCGTGACGGCGGTTACAGTTGCGACGCTGCTGACCCCTCAGCCTATACGACGACGACGGCGGTGGCGACGACGACGGTGGTGGCGGCTGCGTTGTTATTATTTTGCCGCGGTGCTTTTGACCCTACAAACCGGGCGAGTTCATTGCAGCGCTTTCGCGGGGGTGTCAGCCAGTTTTATTACTCCGGCCTTCTCCGTCCGCAGCAGCAGCGCCGACGGCGCCAGAACCATACCACGACGTGGTATATGCAGCATGTCTACTAGTGTATGTACTTGATCACACCAATAATCCAGGCACGTTGAACCGCCTATTCATAGGGCGAGAAGTTGCCGACAACTTCTGAACATTGACTTAGTGCGATATCTTGACCGAGTCAACTGAAAAGAACTACAGTGACGTTGCGACTGATTGTGAGAAAGGACGCGACGAACCACGTGATATACCTGTCGTCGGGCCGCGTCATGCAAAGCATGCTCGACTCCCCGATGGCCATAACCTGAATTGAGCCGATTTGACCCGATTAAACCCGATTCAACGTAGTCGCAGTTGAACGAACAAGCAAACGAACGAATGAAAGAAAACAAACGGTAGCCATTGACTTTTTTCGTCTTTCCTCGTGCTTGCGCTCTCGTTATTCTCTCTGCTGTTTTTTCCTTGTGATAAAGAACACGCTACCGCTTTTTGCGATTAACATGAGGATGTTCGCTTGTGAGTAACAAGTGTATTATGCTTTGATGGTATTATTCGTCTAGTGTGGAAACAAAGTAAAGATTTAATCACAGGAAAGAGATCAGTCAGTCTGCTTCTAACAGGTGACTAGTTGAACAAATGGACGGATTGATCGCGATACGTATACTGTTTCTCGTTCGTTTAGTGTCCTCTCATAACGGTGTTAACTTGAAATAATCATGCTATGGAGCACTGTGCACTTAGTGTCATTGATACAGTGTCGGTATAGTGTCAACCGTTACGTGTAATTGTCTGAAGGTGGTGGCGTGGGAGTCCGACATTTTAACCGCTCGTATTCACGAAAAGATACAAGTGTCCACGTGTGAAATACGGTCGCCACTCAGGCCCGTGAGAATCACAAGTCGAGCTTATCAACAAGATTTTTTAGTGTCTTCTCTGATAAGGAACTTACTATGCGTGCGGTTAATATTTGATTTCATGGTCACGATCTATTTATTTTTTCATTTTCGTGACCACATCGTTCATTACCAAAGAAAAAGGTGTCAAGCACGTTTCTTACGTCGCACAGTGGGTTATTTGCTCGATCTAGTTGGACAAAATTCAGTTTTGTTAAACTCATTACAGGTAAAATAACTTTTTATCTGAGAAAGGCAAGTACTACAGAGGCAATAAACTGCAACTGTTTTCATCTTCACATTAACATGTATAGCTTTTGATGATTAATTGAAACTTGACCGTGTCTCACAGCGAACGTACATTTTGTTGCTTATTTTCGCGATAATAATCTTTCAAATTCGTCACTTTTTTTCTTTTTTTAAAGGTATTTGTCAGTATCAAATTATTTCCTAGATTGTCCTGAAGTAGGTAAAGGTGCATAAGTCTCAAGCATTTTAATTAAAATTTCATTCATTTCAACGTACTTAAAGAGTATTAAGGAAAGGAATTTTTTAGTTAAATTTAAAGGATTTATCATCATAACTTTAAAGGATTTGTTAAAATACATGAATCTCCTTATGATCATTGTGAATATAATAAATGGTCATATGTGATATGTTTTCACTAAGGATTGCTTTTACTTGAAAATTTTGTTTTTAAGACCATCTTGGGTTAAAACAATGACTCGAAGAGATATATATCAAAGAGAAATATATCAAAATATATTTCATATAATGCAACAAAAATAACATTATAATACTAATGAAAAATTAAAATTTGTCAAAAATTACATTTTGAGTCATGAAGAATACTTGGAGGATTAGACCAAGAAAATTAAAAATAAATTTCCATATATAAAGTCCGAAATAAAACATACATTTTGTACACATATCTTAGTTATGTTTAATTGTATATACATATTATTATATTTATCGACAATAACAATTAAACCATTAAAAAGACATTCTAATGATTTTTTGTCTTTAAATTGTTTTAATTTTATCACAAATAAGCCAGTAATCATGTTGTCGATCAAGCAAATAACAGAAGTAATTTTGACCAGCTAAATTGGAAAAACATCCCACTGTGTGTCAATTTAGCAATTTTAAGAAAGAGTAAATGATGGAAATTGTGTAATTTTGTTTAATAGCAGAAGAAAGGAAATTATAATTTTTAGAAACCAGTGTGTCTATTGACAAGTTAGCAGCATCGTTGAAAAATATCTGTGCTTTGTAGTGAAGTGTTGGATGGTATTTTATCAAGTGTCTAACAATGAAAAATACCTGGTGAGTTAAAATTTTAATATATAATATTTATAAAAATATGTAATCATTTGTTCTTGCAAAGCATATGTTTTAATTAGTTATTTGAGATAAAGAAAATGGGAGAAAAGAAGGTAAACAGAATACAGGGGGGAGATTGGTAATAGAAAAAACTAAAGAAGTATAATTTTATACTTTTATTTATATTATTATTCTTTTCATTAATGTAGTTAGAAAAAACGTGAAAAAATGAAGGAAGGAAGAGAAGAATATTTATAAACGAAAAAATTCATTTATTTTGTTTTTAGTTCTTAAAGCTTTAATTTTTAAATTATGAAATCTTATTGTATTGTGTATTTTGAAATGTTTGTAATGCATCGAAAAGGTAAATGGACTGAAAATAGTGTATAATAGATTTAATTATTTTTAATGTCCTTGTATTTGTTTATATCAATTAATTTTTTAATGTTATTTTTATTTTTTATTTTCCTTTTTAAATTTACGATTTTGTGATTCGTGTAGAAACGAATGTTTCTAGGTTAGGTTACTGATCATTATTACTTAACCTCAAATATGGTTAATTATCTCATCTCTTTTTCTTGATCTTACCTTAATTTCACTGGTTTTCATTATTCATACATGTTAATAAACAAAAAAAGAATTTCAAACAATGTAACTGTTTTTTCCTTTTCCTTCAAAATTGTATATCGATAATTTGAAATTAATAAATGTCTAGTCTAATTGTCATCAATTTGTTATTATTTATAAAGTTTTACTCTCTACTTTTTGTAAAAAGGTGTATTTTTTATAAAATGAAGAAGGTTTAACTAGAGATGTATTCAAGATCGTTTTATTGTTCAATTAGTAAAGCGAGATATCTTACATAAAATGTATTGCTATTTTTGAAATTATATCAAATATGATATTAACTTGGTTATAAAAAATAAAAGTAATATCATAATGTTTAATGTAAGTATTTCAAATGGTTACAAGTAGGAATTAAAGCAAGTTATTAATTGCCAATATAATATTATATTTTTTATATTCTATTTGAATAGTTCCTATATCCTATTGTCAGTTATAGATTTTTAACAAATTGTTAGATTTCATAGTTTATATGAAAATTGGTTATAAATTTAATTCCATTTTAAAATAAAAGTTAGATTATAACATATAAGAATAAATTTGATTGTGTTATAGAAATTTTAAATTTTATGTCATTGACTTTTTAATGGTTTTTTATTTTAAAATATTCCATACTTTAAAATAATAGTATGAAACTTTCAAGTTTGTGCTTCATGTATTGTTTATTCCCATATTGTAAGTTCTAAATTATCATATATTTTAAAAAGGAAATCACATATTCTTAGAATATTTGGATTTTAAAATATGTAAAATAGTTTTGAGTTTTTAAAATCAATGTAGCTTCCATCATTTTTGAAACATTAGAGAGAAAGAAGCAAAGCGAAAAAGGCTATTATATCGTAAATTTTAAATTGAGATTATAAGATTTGAGAGGGTTTTTCTAAAATTAAAGTTACTGAGGGTAAACATAAAGAAGTAAAGGTATAATTCTTTTAATTTCAATTATTAGTTGTTTTATATCTATTATATTATTTATTTTTATAATTTATTATAATACGCGCAACAACAGATCAGGTTTATTAGATTTTTCATACTTTGATACGATGAATAATTTTTTAAATATTTTACATTTGTTAAATGTTTACAACAATAAAAACTTAAAGATATACACGCAACAATATGTTAAGTAATGTGATTATAAGCTCTTAATGAATATTGCAGTATAAAAGAAACAATATTATTATGTATATATGTGATATTTACTATTACTTTTTAATACTGCACGTTTAATAATGATATATAATTGTTAAGATATTTGTATCTATAATTTCTATTATTGTTTAATTAATAATATATAACCTGTACAATCTGCAATTGATGTATAAGTGCAATGAAAAGAAACAAGTAATGTAGAATAATGTAAGATTTGCAATTATTTATTATTGATGCAAATTATGATTAAAATTGATTTATTGGTTGCACTAATTCTTAATAGAAATATAATTTTTAAATATAAAATTCATATCTGTGTATAAACTAAACATTTAATTTTTATGCTGATATTACAGAATTTTTTTTATATTTCATATTATTCATATTTTAGTTATAATTTCGTAATTAATTAGTGCTAATATCTTGAATGTTATGACTTGTTTGATATTTCATTACTTTGATATTTATAATTTGTTAAGCATTGTTACAACTTTATTTATTGGTTAATAAATGAGTTATTAAATTAGTAAAGTAGTACTGATTATGGTATTTAATGGTAGATTTAAAAGTATTGACTTTTTAAGGTGATGTGCATTAGTACATATTAAATTATTATCATGTTTTTAGTTTTCAACTAAGTCAACTATTTAAGATCAATAATTAAAATGTTATAAATATATTAGATCATTTAATATTATAATACATGAAATATGTTCATGAAGTATAATTTCATTTATATTGAAAAAAGCACATTTTTACTATCATTGTAAATCGCACATTATTTTATCTAAGTTATTTAAAAATGTAAAGTTACATAAAATTTTATGATAGATATTTTATAATAAATATGAATATTTACAGAAGTACATAATATATGCCACGTAATTAATATTCTAGATCATATTAGAAAATGGTTATATAATATCATTCTTTCTATTTTATATTTCAGAATTAAAAAATAATCAATGTGAGAAATTATAAATTGGTGTTATGTGTACTATGTTATCATGTATATTATATGTTCATTAAATCTTGGATATTGATATTAGTTTTGTCGTTTTAAACATTTAAAAATATTAGTTTCATCATTTAATTAATAGAAATAAAACTTTGGTAATAAAAAAAGTATAAAATCATGTCACATACGTACACTTGGAATTTAAATCTCATTAAGAATTTGATTTCTTTAACTAGAAACATATTATATGTATATGGAGACATAAAGCAAAACAATGTCTGTGTTTTACATGATGTATATTAAATTATTTTTTAATATGCAGATATAAATGATAATACTGATGATGAAAATTTGTATAAAGCAATGATTCATGATAAAATGTGTGGGCTTTGTTGGATAACTTCTAAGTATTGATATTTGATTAGAGGTTTAATGAAGAAAACAGTTGCTTACTTTAATGCAAAATTAAAACATTATTAACTTTTCTTTTGCATTATACAGTTAGTAATATCTAATATAATATCTGTTTTTATAATTTGATTTATCATAAAATAAATGTAGTCCATAATAATATTAACTTGATTATAATAGGGTAGCAATATACAATAATATAAAAATTAAAAATCCAATATAAGAATCTAATGCATAATAGTATAAGGAATTAGAAATAAAAACCCAGCAAATTTCTTGTAATAGGCTCTGTGTTTAAAGTACAATGACATAAATAAAATGAAATAAAAAGAAATATTACTTTGATTGTTACTATAAATCACTTACATCATTTCTCCTTTTGATAAAAATTCTACATTGCTATATATTCACTACAAAAATCTTATAATGTGATATTTGATATTAAAGCTTTGTACGATACTTTTTGATAAAAGTTCAAATAACAATTTAATATATTTTGTTTTAAAATGTGTTATATTTTGTTTTATGATATTGAATATTTATAATATGTGAAGATTAATGTTTAAATTCAAAGGATCTGTTATACATAGTTTGTTACGATAAACATTAATGAATGAATATAGGCTAAATTAATTGATAAAATGTAACTAGATTATGTATATAAATATCACTCCTAGTTTATGCAATGTTATTGATTTAATGTATGTATGTATGTATGTATAATCATAATTAATCTGAAGTACGCATTACAGGATATGCTTCATAAAATAAATTAGAAGTTTAGTAAATAAAGTACCATAAAATTGAAATATTTTTCAAAAAAATTTTATGCTTTTATGATCTCTTTTATAATCTTAAGAAATACAAGGGTGATTTAAAATAATAAAGTTAGGTGAAGTAGTATTACTTGTTTAATTATTATTCTGTTTCGTTTATTTCTTAATTGTAGCTTTGGTTTCTTGTTTCTTTGCTATTCCATTTTGATGAATATATAGAAATTTATAAATTTCAGTAAAATAAAAAGGTATAATTTAGATGATCTTGATATTATTTGGTTTCCTTCTTAGAATGCATTTATATTTAGGTTATTATTAATTATTTATTTAGTAGGATTTTTTATTGTGCCTGAAAAATATTATTTATTGTTTGATTGTATCATTTTAATTTTTATACATCTTTTAGATTAATTTTTATACATATGTTATCGGCAATTGGTGTATTTTAAAATCTTATGGCACGTCAAACACTATTATTAGTACTAAATCATCAAATTTCTTCAAATATGTAAAATGTCGATGTAATACTTGCATGTTGAGTCGAAAATATCTAAAGCTGTCGAATTATATATTCTTAAATAAAAATATCAGCAATTAATTAAATAAATTGTTACTGGCTTTTTGTAACTAACTTTACCTAGTTTTATAACAGTATGTAATAATATCCATAATGCCATAACCATGATAAAATTGAGAAAATCTATATATATACATCTTGATCAGTACCTAGAAATACATACTTTGTTCTTGATGTAATTATTAATTATTATTCTGTAATATAAATTTTATCGTTGAAATTCCGATTGTTTAATGATATACTCGCGAGATTTCATGATTTTAATTTTATCTATAATACTTTGTTACATTTGTAAAACAAAAAAATATGCTGTAGGAAATACGTTAAATTAAAACTTGTTAAGTTCGATTAGGATCAAAATTATTTAGACTATTTTACTTTTCTTTTCATTAAATAAACCTATATATAACACATCCTACGTGCGCGTATGCGGAAACGACGTGCCTAATAATAGGCGACACGTTTACCGTCGACACTTATTGGGTAGCTTACTTACGAGATATATTTTGGAAGTAATATGATTGACATTATAAAATGTATTTTATATCTTATGTTTAAGAAGTAAGTTATATATACAATTATTGGTTGAAGTATGCTTCTCGAATTTTGCTAAAAATTTATATAAATATGTATTTCGATATTTAATTAAAGACGTTTAAAAGGGATATCAACGAACAAGAATGCTTTATTTTCGGTGGAAAAGGAATTATTTTTCCCCCCTTTTTTTCTTATAACTTGTAACGTGTGACTGTGATAAAAAAGTAGGGTTTTATAGTATATTAAAACACATTAGTGATTTTCTCAATCCAAGTTCAAAATTCACGATATTGTTGAATTTTTTAATTGTTAATTAATATTTATAGATGTACTAGATCATAAGTCTTACTGCAATGAATAGTATATATATCTTGTTCCCGAAATTTTTTGTAACATGAAAATTCACTCTTTTTCAGTATTTTTTCTAATATCTACACAACAATAAATAATAACTTAAAAAATTTTCTATTGTTATTCTATTGTTATTTATATAGTATAGTGTAACATAATATACTACACTTTTATTGGTCCTTGTACTTTTATTGAAAATTGTGAGAATTGGGAAAAGTGTCCGAATCTGTGTGATCGATTGTACATTCATATACATATATATCTAATACTTGCATTTTAAATAATAAAGCATTTAGAAATGAATTCTTTCGATAATAATTTCATGTTACTTAAATATCCATTTGATATTTAATTGTATTCGTTAAAAAATTCATCATTACTATTGTCACTATTAATTCTCTGTTCTTCTTGTAAGGGTTAAAGTTGCATGAAAGTGTAACAAATTTAGTAACAAATACGTCTTAGATTATAAGCACGCGCATCAGTTCCTAACCTAGCTTTTATACGTTGGGTGACAAATATATCACTGTAATTAGAAGTACTCGATACGATATTCTAAGATATTTTTAAGTGTAGAAATTTTTAAGAAATTAAATTATTTCATAAAATTACCAATCAATAAAATATGTATATATATGAATATATTTACAAAACAGGTGGTACACGTGGTTTGTGGATCCATAATTAATGAAATTATAAAATTTAAAATTTTTCAAGATGAATTTATTTTATATATTTTTTTTTATATCAAGATGAATTTAATTCTTGATTTGCAAGAACTTATGATTCTTTTTCATAAAAAAATAAATTAGTTGACACAAGTATTAAATAGCGCTTTAATGGTTTACTGTTTGATTTCAGACATCAACATCACAAAGATCATGGAAGTTGATAGTGAAATTGAATGAGAATTCGTTTCATCGAAGAGTGGAATTTACAGCGTAAGACGACAAGTGAACTGATAGCAGTAAAAAAAAGAAAATAAAGAACTGAACGTATCGTTGTTGAAAATTGATAAAATTAGTTAAAAGGACAGAAAGGGGTTTAGGAACGAAAAGGATTACACGAGGGGAGAGTATCGGAAAGCGAGTGTACACATTCGTGGATTGCGTAATAAAAAGGGAGAGAGAGAGAGTGAAAAAGAAAAAAACTCAGTGTGTTTGTAAATAAGAGTTATTTTTCGTATGAGGGAAAAGGAGCTACATCGACGTCGAAACGAGGAGAAACGAGTGAGAAGACGTTTAAAAGTCCTTGAACGAAAGAAGGTTCGGAGGACTTTCTCTCTCTCTCTCTCTCTCTCTCTTAGAAGGATATACGAAGGTGATAAAACACTAGTAACAGAGGATAAGAAAGAAGTGAATGAAGGAGAAAGAAATACAGTGTCACAATTATTATCGAGCCTTTTTTCTATAGCCTTCATTCAAAATCAATCGTGTTTCTTCCACTTCTAGAAGAATATTATTCGCGAAGAGTGACTAGTTTAGATTTGAAAAGACTGAAAAAATTTTCACGAGAAGCAAGAGAGAGAGAGAGAGAGAGAAAAAGAGAGAGAAAGAGAGAGAGTGAGCGTATAAACGGAAGTAATATAAGAAAAAAGAAAGAGACCGTGAAAAAGAACACCTGGAAAAGAAGGGCTGAAAAGAAAGAAAGAAGAAAAAAAGAGAAGTGTGTGGTGAAGAAGGGAAAGGGGGAAAGAGTGCACGCTCTGAAGCGGTATTGAGAGGGCTGGCGTGCCCCATGTTGTGAGCGTCTGAAGACTGCCGGGGGCAGAAGTGAAAGGGTGGGAGGGAGGGAAGGGTAAGGGTGCCGCTGGTATGGAGTATGGAAGCGGCGGGGGCGGAGGCGGTGGGGGCCGTGGGGGTGTCCAACCACCCTCCGCAGGTGCGAGGGGTATGGCGGGAACAGACACTACTGATGCTGCATGGCACAAACACGAACAAATGATCCTTATGGAATCGAGACATAAGCAACAATGTAAGTATACACACCAAAATTATGATATTCTTCTTTTTTTCATTCTTTCATCCTTTAGATTTGTGAATCTCTTTCAGGAATATCAATTTGATGGACACTGATTTGTTTATCTATAGTTCGAATACAATTTACGTAAACTGAATTTTTGTGTTACTTCTGTTTTACATTTATCAGAAATTACGGATATTTCGAATGTCTATTTACTATTATAAAATTTTATTACAATTAATGTTTTCTCCTTTTGATATACTATATCTATATTACGATACATTGAATAACAATGATAGTTTAGATGTTATATGAAAATGTAGAATATTGATATCTTATAACAGGACATGACTTGAGAAGTCAGTAGTTCTTGTATGTATAAACACGTGTTGCTTCGCAGCAGCGCCATTCTATTACAAGATTCACTAAGATTGTAATTTATTAGATTTTAAAATGATAACAAAAACTTATCCTTAGTAGTCGATGCAACTTTAAATGAAATAAATAATAATAATAACAAATACTTAAAATGTTACAAGTCTATGAGAAATGTTAATCGATGATTTAAATTTTTAAAGTTGCACTCTTGTCTCTCCTTTTATTTAAATTCATGATGGATGCTAAGTACAAAATACGTTCTAGTTAGTATAATTAACATGCGGTGAAATTTTCATGAACATTCATACATTCATATATTTACATTCTAGTGTACTTGATTATTGTATCGTAAATGACGTGTATCGTTTTATTTTTTGGAGTACGTTTCACTGTTCGCACTTAAATACAATGATAAAGTCGAATATTATATTGAAATAATTTCTATAAGAAAATTTTAACTAATATGTAATTATCATTTACAATGGCAATAACATACGATTTATGTATATTTGAGAAATATCTATACTTTAGACAAGAACATTAGGGTTAGATTATAGCCTTACACGGTAGGAAATATTTAAAATCTACGCGCAGTTGACTTTTGTACAACGTGAAATTTTGTGTTTAAAAATTTTGAATTGGACGTCTGTTTATTTCGAATTAATTTATTCAGCTCGTCATAACATAGCGTCATAGCTCTGTTTATCGAAGAAGAGACAAAATAAATCCTTTTTATTCGTTGTAGCAGTCATTCATGTGTCCGTTGCTACCAAAAAATCATAAGAGATGTGTTATACATTACGTGTATAGTATAGTCTCTGCGTTTAGCAGAAGATTCGCAATAGATTCTATTTATTTTGATCTTCCCTTAAGAAAATTTTCCTGCAATAAATACACAGTAATAATGATGTGTACAATAGTACACGAAATAAGGATTCTGATCAACAATAGGTTATTGGCGTTGTTATTAGCATTCCAAACTTTCACTATCACTTTCACAGTCTCTATTCAAAGATCTGCTGTATGTAAAAATAATGTACATCTGCAAAAGTGTTAGTTCTTCCAATTGAGTAAACAAATGAACCCTTTCGCTATCACCGTTTAAGGGGTAGATTATTATTCACAGTCCAAGTTTCGGTTTGAAAATTGTTTTGACCAAATATTTAATATTGTATTCATATTTGATTTTATGTAGGGATATCCAAAACGGACGATTTGAATAACTGTCTAGTAGAAAAAGATGCATTAGACCAAACTTTCTTGGTTTTGAGGGAGCATGATCTGATGTTAATAGCTTTTTTATAGATGGAAGTATAAAGAATATCAAGGTCAGCTTCACTTTTTTAAATGAAATGGTAAATTTTTTTTACTTATCTCTTGATAGAGTGTTTTAAGATGAATGTAACTACCTATAAGTCAAGGTTATTCGAGGTCGTTCAAGGCCAGGTCGGATTGGAAATAAATTACTTCAAGACACTGATCAAACACTTCGGCGATTTACATTGCTAGTATGTACAAGTGTTCAAAGTGATAACCTTGATCATCGATACATGCTCTAAAACGCGGATAACACATAACGAATTTCATTTGAATCAATCGCAGACCAAGCTCATCTTATGTGCTCTTTTATGTAGTCTTTGATTATTGGTATGTTACTATATTCTTGTTGTATTCGCTTAATTAATCTCACAAATAAAAATCTAAAGCTGTTAAGTCAAAAAGGGACCGTGCGAGCCATTTGTTCGTTAAAAAATTCCGTAACATTTCGTGCAGAATGAGCACGATATCTATATTGCTAGATTGTCGTATGTTGAGTGAAATGATTTTGTTCTTGTAATAAGTATGTCCTTGTAATAATTTTGATGAAAAGATTGTTAAAGTTCACTCGTATTAGGACTATTTAACGTCCCATCAATAGAATATGGATCAATTATTTAATTACTAACAAGTTCTTAGCAGACATATACAGACCAAGATCTTTGCCTGTCCACTTCTCTTAGCCACTGTGGATTATCTATTGACCAATAGTGCATGTCGTGACGATTAATTTCCCCGTGTAAATGTGGCTTCGTCCATAAACAAAATTTTAGTCATATATGTATCGTCTTGCAGTTTTCATAAGCCCTATTCGCATAATTCTAAATGAGTTTGAAAATCATTTTTACTTAACTGTTAGCGAAGTGAAATGTGGAAAAGGTGAAAATTGAAATGAAGTATCTTACAAAATGTTTCCATTTTCGCTTTCTAGTTATCTTATACTAACATGTGGATTTCGTGTTACAGCTGCTAAAATGTTTATAGTGCTTCTATCATAAGTCATTTGTTGCGTCTTCTGTTATCCACGCTTTCGGTTTCATGAAAAATTTCTATAACGTTTGAAAAGACAAAACGTAAGGGTCTGACACGATCGAGAAATATTTCAGTACACAAACGCACTGTCTGTCTCATAACTTTATGATATTCATCATAAATATAAACCATATTTACTTTTCGCGTTTTTGTATAACGCAATTTGGAAAATTGTGTACTACAGAACCCCGCACTTTAGTCGGTAGCATATCTCAAGCTAATATATTGATAATAACATTCATGGATACACATGAAGACACGAAAGTATTCGATTGGTATCTTAAAGCAATTTATTTTCCATTCTAGTTGATCTTAAAGAACCTTTAATGATCTTCAACTATAGGTCATTCTACTTAAACACACAGGTTCTTCTACCTAAAATGCTATATCACAAAGTATGTGAAAAACATATCATCCTATATAAAAAAGTGACATTGACCTTAATATTCCTTTTACACCTACTATTATGAAAAAAACCATTAATATCAAATTATGCCTACCTCGAAACCAAGTAAGAACAAAGATCTGATGTATATTTTTCTACTATCAAAAGTAATTCAGATGGCCTGTTTTTTATCCTGTAACTGTATAATATTTTTGCAATTTATGAAAATATAATTTATTTTAAGTAGTAAGAATTTCTCAAAAAAATTTTTCGTATTGAATATTATTATAGTACTTTAAATTAATTTTATATTCATAATTATGATTTATATATAAATCAAAATCTTTGTAAAATTTTAGTTAATAAATGGTCATAGAAGTCTTTCGAAATGAATATGTTTGATAAAATTGATTAAGAAAATTTTCGATATTTATTGTAATCTGAGAATTTTAAATTGAAAATATATTGTAATTTTGTACAATTTATTTAGAAAAATCATAAAGAATAATACAATGTGTTTGATCTTAAATTGTATTGGCGTAATATGCGTAGATAGAAATTCACCTTAATTAAATAAATTGAAATTTTACTCCAAAATTTTGTTTTTGTTTTCTTATATTGTTCTAAATCGATATTCCGAATGATGATTTTCACTGAGTTTACTTTGCATATAAGACAAAATTTCAAACTTTTTAAATTAGTGACTCATTCTTTCGCTTGTAATGAAATATTGTTTTAACGAAAATCTGTATAACAAAGTGACAGGATGGACAATATTCAAAACAGAAGCTGATTGAAGTTTGCTCAAATGAAACTTTTTACGAAAACGACATTCGTTTGCCCACGACTTGTTCACATTTGTTCAACCAAAATTTTAGTTTGTTCATGCTTAAAAAAAAAGTTATCGCCATATTAAAAAAAGGAGTGTGAAGTTGGCACCCCCAAATGCGAAGTTTCATAAAAACCAAATGGCATTCGTTTGTCCACGATTTGTTCACGTTTGACTACCTAGAATATCCATCTCTCAAAAAAGATTTATCATCCAATGGAAATTTAAAAAAACTGATAACTTTTTTTGAAGAGTGGACCAACGAGAATTTTAGTTGAATAAATGTGAACAAATCGTGGACAAACGAGTGCCGTTTAGTTTTTGTAAAAATTCGCATTAGAGGTAGCAACTTCACCCTGTTCACAACAGATATATACATTGTGAATGAGAAAAGAGAAAGTCAAATTTATAAGTGGCGAGGAAACGTTGGCAATAGTATAGTGAGATCCATTTTTGAACTCGGCGACTCTCGAAAAATTCAAAGACTTTGACTAGACTGTCCGGCTGGCTACTGACTGATATATATTTTCGACTTGGCACTCTATCCCTCTAGCATCATGTCTTTGTGTTTTCGCTTTCTTCTACTTTTAACTTCATTTTATATCTTCTGATTAAAGAACTGACACTGGCAAGAGTTGAACCTGTCGAATGAAAAACAACCGTATTATTTTTTAAATGGAAATTCGGAGGTATAAGAAATTTTCCGAAGAACTAGAATATCTACGGAGATAACAAACAATATTGAAGAACATTTTACGCGTAAAGTATCACGATATGTATTCTCTTTCTTCTGTGATCTTCGTAATTAAAGAATGACGATATTATTTTGTATTTTGTATATTAGAATTATATTCTAGAATCTAATCAAGATATGGTTATATTCATGCAATATTTTCCGCATTATGTAAGATATTTTAATATAAGAATTGAAAGATATATAGATAGTACATATATGTTATAGAAAGTCGTGTTTTGAGGATTTATAATGTAATATGAATTAAAAATCTATAAATTAATAGTAGTGATATTTGTTATACGATATTGTGAGGATATTATTATCATATTTAATTTTAATTTGTAATTTATGTGAATAGATTTTGCAAATATTCTAGGAGTTGTTTGATCTACCACCGCAAATTCTGTAACAAACAAACTGTGTAACTGAGAATATGAATCGGTAACATATAACACATCTCTTATAATTTTTTGATGATAAGAAACATGTTAATAATTAGTATAGCAAGAGAGAGAAGTGCTGCTCTAGCCCTTTCTCAATATGCAATAGACACTGCTGCTGCAAGCTGACTCTAAAAAATTTTCGAAATTTGTCAAGAAAATAATTTACATATAACTGGAAGTGTATTGTTCATATATCAATTACGTTTTGTTTGTAGTACCAGTCAGGTTTGATTGAAATTCGATGTACATAATTAAGTTACATAAAGGTAAAGAATCGGTGTTTATTTTTATATAAAAGTACAATTGCGTAAACTCATTTTGTTAAAGAGCAAAGTATAAGATTTATGTAAATTAATAATGATTAAATGTGATCTATAGGAATTAGTTTATTGTATGATCTAATGCAAATCCATTGTAGTAATTAATCTTTAGACTAATAATCAATGTACGATACCTATATGGATATCTGATGGCATCTGAAAAATTGATTGATTGACTTATTTTTTAAGAATTACTTTCGCTTTCAAACAATTAATATGATAGAACATAAATTTTGAGTATCTGCAACATAAGTTATATTGATAATCATTAAACATTTGAAATGATAATCTTCGTCTAACAATCATTTTATTTATCTAATTGCGATTGAGAGGGACAGAATTTGTCAGAATTTTTATTAAAAGAACAATATATTTAATACATGGGAATGTAATTTAAGAGTAATCAAGTTGAAATTAGTAATAACAAATTCATTTAATAAAGTAATTGGGTTTTACCTTGAATATAGATTTTATATATTTTTGACAATACTATAAAAATTGATTGAATTTATATAAAGTACATATTAATTCATTAAATAAAAGAGAAAATTATCATTATCATTTTCAATGTTTCTTTTTAAGTTTTTATTATTATTCTCTAGTGTAATTAATAAAAGTTTATATGCATGAGTCTTAATCACGTATTCATTGACAGATACTTTAACTATATCATCAAATATGTTGCATGCAAAACTTATTGTTATCCGTTTCTGCTTTCATTTAACATTATTTGAACTTTAATTTTGTGTTACGTTACCATTATAACTTTTCGTTTCCAGTAATCACAACGATATTACATATTAAATATAGTACCATTCTGTAACATAGGAAAATATCTGTGTAAAAATATTATATAAGTCAGAAGATTTATGATGAATATTATATACGTAGACATGAATAAGAGAACATAATAAAGTGAAGAAAGGAGATAAGATCAGAAATATATATTAAATTTATATATTTATTAGCTATATTTAAAACATATACTAGATAAAGCGTAATTCTCGTTAAATCTTAATGTGTTACGCGTTTTTTAAAATAAATGATTATATGGATGATATATATTGAGTTAATAATGTGTATGTGTAATAATTAAATTTAACAGTATCACATATCTGTTTTTGCATCGAAAATTAAATGATAAAATATAGATACATAAATTCGAAATATTGGAATGTATTAGGAAATTTGAAATATCATACATATTCAAATAAGACCTTTAATATTAAAGTTCTCGAATGTGTCGCAAATATATACACTATATAACTTAAACAGAACTATAAGGATATGATTATATGCAACCTCGTAAATACATAAAGCACAGAAGTACTGAAGCCTGCGAGCGACAGGTAGCAGACGTAAATAAGTTTGGATGAACGATACCAACGTATCATTTCACATTGTTTTTCTTCCAGTTAAGTCAAGAAATATCGAACTTGATTATCCAATTAACTGGTTCCGCTCGTGTATCCATTGTTGATTCGTGAAAGAAGGGGGTGGGGGGATTTGATAGCAATCGATGCGTAATATACTCTCTCATTTGTTCGTATGGAAATACAAGGTAAAAAACCAGCATCAAAAGGAGAAGTAAAATGAATAACTGATAGAAGTCGCGGTCACCTGATTTCAAGGCGACGCACTGTCTTTCTCTCGGTCGTCCTCAATACTTTCTATTATAGCCTATGGTGTTGATATACAGACGGAGGCCCTGTTCTCGAAGGGCTACTCTCTCTCTTTTCACATTTTCCGTCTCATTCTTTGGACGCAACACGCGCCGGTATAGAAGACAGACCAGCCAGTCGGTCGGCGGTTACTCCACCCCCGTGCGACACGATCAATACGCGACTCTCCTCTTTTGCTATCGTGCTCACCCCCTATCTCATTCACATATACACGCGGCAGCCTGCGCTCGTGGACGCGCGCGCGCGCCCCAACTTTCTCGTTTCCCTCTCCCATTCCTTTTCTCTTTCCATGCAGATCGTACAGGCAGAGCTCCGTAGTCAGTAACGGTAACAGCAAGAGCGAGCAACACCATCGGCAACAGCACCAGAAGCGCTCAACTGTTCGTTTTGAAGCTGTCTTTCTGTTGCTATGCTGGCTGCCCTTATCCTCTCTTCTGTTTTCTCTACTCTCCCATCTCCTTCCTCCGGTCGAGCTCTTTCCGTGCGCTGTCATCCTACAGGACAGAGATCCTGCGTCGCCTCGCTCTCCGCGTTATTCTTTTCCGTCGTTCCTTGCCAAACGATTATCCAAAACTACTTTTTTCTTTCTCCTCTTTTCGTTTCTCATTTTTATTTCATTTCAATCTGTTCCTTTTATCGTTTTTGTTTATCTTTTACTAACCTTTATGTTTTCACAGGTATACGCATTGTTTTTATTGTAATCTCTCGGAGGAGCTGTGCAAAAATTGATTTTTTATTTTGTTCCTAACAGGTTCGATATATTTCTATTTCTTTTCTTCCTTTTATCTGTACTATTCTCTTTCGCTTGTATATATTTCTGCATTCTGGAAAACATTTCGCCCACCTTCACGTATCTCTTTCTTTTTGTCATTTTATGCTTATTTTAGGCGTGACAATCTTGATGCCGATACGTTGTCAAAATACAAACGCAGTGTTCTAGAAGAGAGAAAAGTAAAATGACATTCAGTGGTGGTGGAAGTATTTTACTTTCGCAGTTTGTATTTAGTCGGTAAATGTACTTTTCTACGATCTGTATAGTTTTGTAGAAGTGTGTGTATCAGACAAAACACGCGTAGACATACATATATCTGGACAGCAAAACAGGTTGCATATTTTAAAAATATATATGGTGTGTAGAGATTAAAATCTAGATTTTATAACTTCTATTTTAACAATTGCAAAACTATCTCATCTTTCAAACTTCAGACATACAAAATAGATTTTTTCCATTTTTAGCTGTTATCTTAAATTGTGAACCTCGTTACATTTGTTTATTCATTATTTTATTATAGTTGAGAAGTGGATAACACACAAAAAACGATTTCACTTTTTTGCTTTATAATATCGAGTGACACTCGTGATATCAATTATCATTCAGATTGAGCAAAGACAAAAGGTTACATTTCTATATTAAAGATCGATTTAAACTCTGATTTTAATTCAAAATAGCAAGACTTGATTATCGAATGTAAATTGCTTATAATATTTCAATTTTTTGCTTCAGACAACTTTCAATACAACTGTACTGTTAACAGGGAAAACAGTGTATATTGATGCACACATATATGTGACGCAGTGATCACTGATGTATATGTGCACAAAAAATCATAAAAGAAAGAGTTAAAGAGAACTTCAAAGTTAAGGGGAAATCAAAATACTTACTTGATCACAAAAAGTTTTAGTATTCTATAGAAAGAGTTAATTATAAGAATAAGAATATTAATTGCGATATATGAAATATCTTTTAATGAAAGCACAATTTTAAATATAGATATTCCGCTCTCATTTTTAAGGAAATTAATCTCCAACAAGATCATTTACCTGCATTTTACGTAATAAGAAATTCATCCATTTATAAAAAGCCTTATAGTCTTACACAAACATGTCTCTCATTGAAGAATGCTTATAGTGAAACGGTGCGCTAACGATGCAATTATCTGTGCAGCGGTACCGTTTCCGCAATATATTTTAATACAGGAAACTTATTTGTTTTTTACGATAACAGTACAGCAGAATTTATAACTACTGTGTTGCCCCATGTATATACATACATATATATATATATATATATAATATTGTGCAATACAATTTAATAATTGTATTCGTAATGTATCAATTATGCTACATTAATATTATTTAAATATTATTATTTACGTTGGAAACATTTAAAGTTCGCAAAATAAATTAACTTTTAAAATATTCGCTCGGTTTATGGAGATCATAACATTTTGCATCTCATTTACAATTTCATGTGCACACTCTTATTTCTTCTTTTCTAAATATTATAAAAACTTCGTTTCTATGGATATAAAACGAAGAGAAATTAAATCTTCGAATTACAGTGTTTGATAAATATCGTAACGTGTATACTATTTATGCTATTCTTTGTATTATTTAATTCCCTAAATACATTTAAATGTATCTAAATCACTAATATCATTAAAATCACTATTGTTCAAAGAATAGTAGTTATCTTTGTTTGCTTTCTTAAATTTAATTTTTATCTGCTTAGTATACTCAGATTTTTTATATAATTCATAACCTAATAATTCAAATTTTTGAATTATTAAATCACTGTAATAAAAAGAAGGGCGTTTTCATTATAGTTTTTAACGGAATACATATACTTTCATTTCTTAACTTTCATCTGGCATCGTTGAATCATAGATGACAATAAAGGTTTGGGATAGATTTGGGTTAATTTTAAGACATTTGATTTTAATTTATATTCTGTCTTATGTAATAAATGTTATTTATGATTTTTATCATGCAAAACATAGCATATAGATTAAAATAATGTACTTTTAAATAAAGTAACTGAATCCAAACTAATATAGATAATTTACGATCCAATTGAAAATTAATCGCATTGAATCAGTCCTTTTTTTGTATAGTAGCTATTATTAATTTGATTACGTCTCAACTCTTTATGAACAAATGATAGTGTTATAAAGTTAATAATGTCATAGAAAAATTGCGCAAAAGTTATCAACATTTTGTTCAACCTATTCGAAAGAGATGGTCGTTTGTCAGACGTCAATGGCCGATTATGATTTCTTATATCTTATTTTATAATCGACCATACCTTTTACATCTTACATCTATGTTAAAACTTCTTTCGAACTTGGCGATGCTTATATTTCACCTGTGATGCATACTTCAGTTTTTATAAGAGGGTTATCGCCTACTCTAAAGCAGTTACTCAATAAAAAGATATACATATGTATTATGTTCATGAAAATATGTTGGCTGAGTACACGTCCAATAAGCATATTTACTTATGCTGTTTCAATATTAGCGTGAAATATAATAGTGTGTACGTAATACCGAATAGTTTGTACGTACATTAAAACTGCGCTAGTGATTTTAGATATGATAGATCAAAGTTTGCATTTGCTCATTTACTAGGTCATTTATAAATTAATGTAATATAAACTTATACAAACATTAAGATGAATAATTTAAATAAAATTGAACGTATGGGAGAATTTTATTAAGGAAAGAAAGTAAAGTAAGTTCTTTGAATTATGTTTTTTTATCTTCTCACATTATCTCTCACAATTATCAATCGAGAAATTCGAAATGATATACATAATGTACTTCGAACGTACAATTTTTATATTTGAGCACGTTCGAAGAAATAAATTAGCGAAACAATAAGTTACCTTTATCACAATAACACATTTAATATTTTGGAAGCATTAAATATTAAGATCAAAAGATTACGATTAAATCGGGTTAAAGGTAGCACGTGCTCCCTTAACACTCGTACCAAACAAGCAGTTGCGTTACGTCGTCGTTGTCGTCATGTCATCGTTGTCGTCGTTGTCGTCGTTGTCGTCGTTGTCGTCGTGTCGTCGTTGTCGTCGTTGTCGTCGTTGTCGTCGTTGTCGTTGTCGTTGTCGTTGTCGCTGTCGTTGTCGTTGTCGTTGTCGTTGTCGTTGTCGTTGTCGTTGTCGTTGTCGTTGTCGTTGTCGTTGTCGTTGTCGCTGTCGCTGTCGTTGTCGCTGTCGTTGTCGCTGTCGTTGTAGCTGTCGTTGTCGCTGTCGTTGTCGTTGTCGCTGTCGCTGTCGCTGTCGTCGTCGTCGTCGTCGTCGTTGTCGTCGTCGGTAACAGAACACGATTCGACCCTTACACAGAGATTCTCACCATGTGGGGCTACGATAAATACTCGAGCCACCCGGTAAGCTCAATTGAAGCAATCAAACGGAGGGACATCGTTCAAATTGTTTTATTTTTTCGAAACTGTTATAATTTGTTCTATATTGATCTATTAAATATTACTAAAAATTCATCTATGAGTAGATACCATAAAAAATCAATTACTTAATAATATATAACTTATTGCTATTAATTTGTAAACAATTGATCAATAATTTTATGTAAAAATGGAAAACGTATATTTTCACAAACTTTTTTGATTAAATTATTATTTTATTTTTATTTAAGTTAATAACATGTGGTATTAACTCGGATTCAATTAAATATATGATCTATTATGACCTTCAAAGTTATGTAAGGTCAAGAATGGAAGAAATAGTTTGAACATTTCGTAACACTGCAATTATTAGTATGTTTTATACTAAGGCTACGTATTATATTTAATGTAATTTTCATTAGCAATAGTTCTGTTAATTACATTTTTGATAGTTTCTGCCAATGTTGTACGATGCATTGATGCACTTTATCTTGTTTCGCAAATTACATACATCTTTTAATAACAAATAAATTGTAACAAATTACTTTTTTTCTTTCATCTAATGGTTTGTAATCATAAAAATATTTTTCTTCATCCCTTATACTATTACTTGTTTATAAAATGATCTCAGAAAATTGTCATATAATATAAAATGCAATTCTTACATGACAGTTATGACAAAATATCTCATTTATTCAACAAAGATTGTGACTGGTAGTAGCTACTTGAGACTAGGTGGTGTACATTTACGAATACTCTCTGGGGGCAGTTTTAGAGAATGGTTGTATATGGGTGAAAGTCAGTCTATATCAAGAAACATGAATGAAGCGGAATGCGTGCTAGTTATCGCACGACCTATGTCAGTCTTCGTGACCTCGTTGCGTGGATTCTCAATCACATGTACTGTAACATTGTACATACGAGCTGTGTATACCGTGACCAAACTACTTTTAAGTGAACTTTCGTCTTTAGTATCAAATTCTAATTAAATATCAACAATTTTAATATCAAAAAAAGATTTTAAAATTGATAATTTATATCTTAGGCCTTAAAAGAAGGGAATAGATACAATCATGAGAAATTAATCTTATTGTAACGTAAATACAGCTTGATCTGTTTACATTTTAATTCTAAATTATGATCGTCGACGATCAGATTCCAATCCCTCATTTAGATAGTTTCAATTTATAACTAGAGGAATTAGTATTCATCATTCAAGAAATGACTCGCAAAATTATTCAGTAATTAAGAAATTAAATACTTTAATATTTATTTCCTGTCAATTACTGTAATAAAAACATTAAGGCAAGTTATATAGCTATGTCGATTGATAGCCTTTAAAAGTAATAAATAAACTAATCACTGACGATAAATATATTAATAATTAGTATTAATTTGGTAATGTTTAATTTTCAGTAAGCGGAAGGGCGGGTGCAGGCGGTGGCGGTGGTGGAGGCGGCGGCGCGCCCCTTTACGGTCGTCTAGTAGCTGAGGAGCCATTACCTCCTACAGTATGTGGGGGTGCCGGTACCGGTGGCGGTACTGGTGGGGTTCCGCAAGAAACCCCCGCGGATATACACGCTATGCAAGCTAGGATACCCCATAGGTTTCGTGATCCAGCTACGGCACCTCTTAGGAAACTCAGTGTAGATCTCATCAAAACTTACAAGCACATCAACGAGGTAAAAGATACTTTTCATTTGACAAATCATTTATCGTTTTTCAATTATGCTTTTTTTCTGTTCAAGTCTGTTTACTGTCATTCTTTTGATAAAATTATAAAATTATATTATCCTTGGATCTTGACTTCGATTCACACAAGAATAGTTTGAAAATCTGTCACATCAAACATAACATGTTACTGATTTTTTCAATAATTAAACATTATTGAATATTACTATTAAATAATTATTGACGTAGTTAAAGTAGTAAAAAGGTAAAAGGCTGAGAATACAAAATTTACAAGTGGGCAATTAAAATACGTATTATGTTTCCTTTGTTTCGATTTTCAATAATAATAGTAAAAAATTCAGTAATGGATAGAAATTATGTCGATAAATGATTTTTATAATAAATAATTGTTACTAACCTCTGTTCAATAGTCGTTCATTTACATTACATTTACTCGTTGTGTTTAGAGCACAAATAATCAATATTCAAATATATTTGCCTTTAATATTATGTGCAAATTAATTGGTTATCTTTATCGTATCCCTTCCTTTCTTATCCATCTTCCTCCACGTCTTTCACAGTAAACCCACCTCTTCCTCTGCTTTGTCTCATTTACGCATGTAACTTCTTTAACTACATTCTTACTCACCTACATACTTATTTATTCACCTTCTTTTCTCTCCTAGCTGTCCATTCTTTTGTTAAACATAAAGACATAATTTATGACTTCGTTGGTAACCTATAGTAATACTTTTTATTGTTTTTTTCTTTTATAAAATAAATAATAGCAAATGGTTTGTAAACATCTAGAACCTAAAGCAGTTTTAATTTATATTTTTATTAATATAAATATTTTTGTATAATTTTTATTAATATAAACAAGATCGTACATCACTAAGTAGAATAATGAAAATGTTATGAGCAAAAGATCATTTAATTTTGGATGGAAAACAAATAATAACAGATGAACTTGCGATTTACATGTATCTCTTATAATAAAAATTATAGTGTCTTCAAAATTGTCAAATATTTTCTATAGCATTGCAAAAAAAGATACGAAAATATCCTACATTCTTCTAAAGACAGTCCAAGATTCTATTTCTCTCTTTCTTTATTCTTCTATGTCTTCAATCAAGTTCATCGGAAATTTTTCATTCTATCAATAATTTATTGATTATTATATTATAATAATTACCCAATTAATCTATTGATTGATAACTTACAATAATATGATAGCATAACGTAATAATATAATAATATCATGTGCAATACAATATTATTATAGTGTTTTATACTTCTACTTTTCTTTGATACTAAACATATATATTTATTTTCTTGACAAAACTTACATTTAACTCAACTACTAATATTTTATCTTTATTTTGTACAGCTTATTTTTATTTCTTTGTTTCTCTCTTTATCATTAAAAATACTATTGTGATATAAAATATTGATAAACAAAATCTGTCAAATGCATTAATGAATAAAAAGTGCAGAAGAATTAAATCAGTGTTCTGTGCTTCTTCAAATTTTTAAATTCTTTTTATAATAATATTCATACAATAAGTCTTCATTAATTTTTATCTTGGACTTATCTCTCTTATAGAATAATTTTGTCATCCTTAATTATATCTTGTCATTTGCAAGTTGTCTTTCAATTTCTTTATCCTTATTTTATCTTTACTTGGATTTGACTAACTCCACGTTTTCTTTGTGCTATATTTTTTTCATTTTATTTTTTACTTAATCCATTCTACCATTAGAAAAAATTGAATACTAACTAATCTATGCATGAGAAAGGATGGAAAAACCAACAAAATCGTTTGAAAATGAAATAAAAATACGTTGTGCATAAAATATGTTATAATACTTGCATTTATTTGAAAACTAATAATTTTTATTTGAATTCTGACTCTGTTTAATAATCAAATTATTATAAAATAAGATATCCGTCTAATATTTAAAAAAAATTTTAATAGTTTATATTGTCTAATATAATATTTTATAACCTGTAGTATATAATTTTCTGCTTCATTAATTTGTTCGTTTTTTCATAGGTTTATTATGCTAAGAAAAAGAGAAGGGCGCAACAGATGCAAGGAGAAGATGGTTCCCATAAAAAAGAAAGAAAATTGTACAACGATGGTTGGGATGACGATAATCATGATTATATTATCAAGAATGGGGAAAAGTTCCTCGATCGTTATGAGATCGATTCGCTAATAGGTAATAATGCTCTAGACTATAAAGATGCTCGGATATGTTCTATTCCATTGAATATGAGTCATTTATAACGAGGAATCCGTTATTAATATTATATAACAACGGGATTGAAAAAATTACAAAAGAGTGTTGTATGAAAAATAATATACAAAGTATCTCTGAGAAAAGTAACCTTCTTAAGTAAAATGGGAGAAGAGGGAAAACAATGTAAAAGATATTCTCATAATGCTAAATACCTATAGCTAATAGATAAATGTAGAAAATTCTCAATATGGTTATATATAAGCGTATTCTTTTATGCAACTTAAATTTACAAAAATCATTGACTTATTCTTAATATATGTGCTATTTTCAGCAATATTATTTGTAATTATAATACAATCCTACAGCTAATTTTAGAATTTATTTGGATAAACTTATTGTTTTATTACATTATAAATATTAATGCTTCTAATAATTTCTTTAATGTTTATCTTCTTAAATATGAGTATTTTAAATATTTCTGAGACATATTTTTTTCTCTATTTTACCTTAACTATGTACATCTTTTAAGAAGACTGTTTCCTTTAGCAATACTCTATATGAATATCAAAAATTTAAATATTTAGTTAAATTAAACAGTTAAATACAATCTTTAATATATATCTTTATATGAGTGTTAAAGTACGATAAATATAATTTTTATGACATGAAATATTTGCATTTTATAGGTAAAGGCAGTTTTGGCCAAGTAGTAAAAGCGTTTGATCATGAAGAACAAACGCAAGTGGCAATAAAAATTATCAAGAACAAAAAACCTTTTCTAAATCAAGCGCAAATCGAAGTGAGGCTATTAGAAATGATGAACAGGGCGGATACCGACAACAAATATTATATAGGTTGGTTATTGTATCTTATAATTAGATATATATATATATACGTACTACTTAAATCAAATTATTTATAATTACTTCATAATTCAAATTTTTTAATTACAGTTAAACTAAAAAGGCATTTTATGTGGCGAAATCATTTATGTCTGGTATTTGAACTGTTATCGTATAATCTATATGATCTACTTAGAAATACGAATTTTCGAGGAGTGTCGTTGAACTTAACAAGGAAGTTTGCACAGCAACTGTGTACTGCCCTTTTGTTCCTGTCTACACCGGAATTGAACATCATTCACTGTGATCTGAAACCCGAAAACATACTTTTGTGCAATCCCAAACGAAGTGCGATAAAAATAGTGGATTTTGGTAGTTCATGTCAACTTGGACAAAGGGTGAATATCTGACGGCATATCATAATTTGATAATATCCAGAAACTAATTGTTGTTGATATTACTCGCAGATATACCAGTATATTCAATCCAGGTTTTACCGGTCTCCTGAAGTCTTATTAGGAATACCTTATGACCTTGCGATAGACATGTGGAGTCTAGGATGTATTTTAGTTGAAATGCATACAGGAGAACCTCTGTTCAGTGGGGCCAATGAGGTAACAATTATTAACTTATACTTGAATTCTCACCTATGATGTAATTTGATTGCAGAGTATTTTAGTATTAATTTATTTCATGTATTATAGTATATTTAATATATAATCATCTAATCTATAATATATAATTGTTTTTCATTGCAACATTATAATGTACGTAATTCTTATTGAAAAATAAGTATTTTTTATTTATTATTAATTTTTCTGTTTCACAGGTCGATCAGATGAATAAAATCGTAGAAGTACTAGGAATGCCACCGAAACATATATTGGACCAAGCGCATAAAGCGCGGAAATACTTTGACAAAGTCCCCACGGATGGCTCGTATGTGCTGAAAAAGTCAAAGGATGGTAAAAAGTACAAACCTCCTGGTACAAGACGCTTACATGATATCTTAGGTGTCGAAAATGGAGGCCCTGGTGGTAGAAGGATAGGTGAACCTGGTCATTCAGTTTCCGATTACCTCAAATTCAAAGACTTGATCCTGCGAATGTTAGACTTTGATCCGAAAACAAGAGTGACACCGTATTATGCACTTCAGCACAATTTCTTTAAGCGTACAGCCGACGAGGGGACCAACACAAATATTGCTGCTGCCAACAGTGCTAACACGAGCCCGGCAGTGGTATCGATGAGCCAAGATCATGGTAAGTTACTAAAACTTCATAATGCATAAAGCAGCATTTTTTGCTTACTGGGTCGTTTTACACGCGTGAAGGATAAAGATGTTTTCCTTTAAATCTGGTATTTTTTTTACCTATTACCATTGGTTTTAAATCATAGTTTACGCAGTTTGTATATAATACAGTTATTCTACTTTCAGTAAGATTTTTAATCATCTTCACTCGTTAAGTTGTCCTACACTGATAAATAAAATAAAATTAGATAAACTACACTGGTAAATAAAATGAACTAAATTTTGGTAAAATAAATCATGTGATAATATATAAATAAAAAATTTTAGGTGGATGATTTAAATTTTTTACATCAATTTTAAATAAAGTTACATTTGATATTTCTATAATTAGAATAAATCTAAATCTAGTAATAAATTTCTGTTTATTTAAAAGACGCACGTGCTGTTTACAATATAAAATGTATAATAATTACACGGATTACGCAAATAATCGTTGCGAAGAGACTATGTATCGCTTAAAAAGTACACAGTTTCAGTAAATATACAGTTGACATTCTCGCTATACGTTAAATTTATAACTTTGTTATTTAATTATTTTAACTTATAAAAAAATTTGTATAATCTTATGATTGAAAATTTGTCTGATTGTTTCCACTTGCTTCTCAGATAATGTATAGCAACTTTTGTCTTATACAGCTAAAATGTACTTCTTTATATAAATATATAAAATCTATAAATCTATATAAAATGTAATTGAAGTAATATACATATAAACGTGTTTTTTAATTCAGTGTTTATAATTTAACATCCAATCGAGTTGAAGCTTCTGCGATAATTTAGAAATATTATACATATCTAAAAGTTAATGAATTAGAGCAATACAGTGACTCTCTTGTGTTGAACTTTTTAAGGAACTGCGGCATTGTATTGAAGATTTAGGCAGGCTTTAATTTGTGCAGAAAATAAGACATTTGCTTATATAGTTACATATTTCATAATAAATAAAAATTATTTATGAAATAAACAAAAGATTGGCACTTATAAAGTATAATTATTTATATTTATTAAAAATTTGTTTAAATAGAAGAACTGTTTTATTAATTACATTTTAGTAGAGATATAAGTCATAATATAATATCAGTAAATATCAACATAAAATGTATATTTGTCTGATATATTTTATTTTCTGCGCAAACTAAACGATACTTGTTGTTGCCCGTAGATATGATGGGGGGACAGTACGTGGCTCGATGACTGTCGTATCCGCGGGGCGGCGACGACCTGTCCTAGGCCCCAACCCTAATCTTACTTACTAACATAAGTAAGTTCTGTCTAACAAACAATCCTACAAGCTAAAAGACTAACAATGTCCCTGATAATCATATCCTGACCTCGGATGTAATATACGAAGCCTTGCTTGCTTGAATAAAAGAACTTGCACTTCTGATTTTTTTAAATATGAGATACGGATTCATATTGATTGCCCGTGTCTCTGTTCTTCGATACAGTATACTCTTAAAAGTTTTATATTTATTATCATAAATTCTATTATTTAAATTATTATATTATTATGAAGTACATTAGATTTTAAAAGCAGTAAATATTAAATAGCATTCTAAGAATATGTTCTTTGTAATGTTTATATCCGCAGTTATGAGAAATGCAAGTATAACAAATAACATCGATTTATGTATGACATATATTTTATTGCATATATATTTTTTTATTAATTCTTTCGTTTTCAGAGAACATATTCTTGTTAAAAGTAATTCAATTTGCATATCTGTATTAAGTTTTTATTCTGTAGAGCAACTACTTCATTGTCTTGTAATTTATTTCATGCATGCTTTAACTGCTTGCATATAGCATGCGAAGTGCATCTTCATCGTATAACGTACGAAACATTAAATTCCGTTGTTGCAGTAAACATTTTATTGATTTATAATCTGCACATTTATCGTTTTACATTCATTTTTTTAGTATGATTTCTTCTTTCTGAATTGTACATTCTTACCTGAAAGCGACTATCTAAATGTTCATTAAAATGGTTTATATAGTTAATGTATAACTAATTGTAATTTTATGTACGCATATAGTGCCCTAAAAAATACATATTTTTAAATAATAAGAAATCATAGAATACAAAGGAAGACGATTTTAAAGAGTAGTGTAAACAATACTTTTTTAATTAATTGCACTTTACGATGAATGAATAACTACAATATTTAGTTGGTTTAAATTTAGTCTAACTTATTTAATCATTTATGTAGCATAAATCGAAATACATTACATAAAATATTAATGTGATAACATTAAGAAAGCTTTTTTATCGGCTTGTTATTAAAATTGTCTTTTGTAATGTAACAGTATCTAATGATAAAATCTAATAAAAAGAGCAGTTATAACATTATTAATACAATAGTAATATGTTATTAAAAACACAAAAAACATATTACATTTTTTCACTTTATACGTTTATTTTTACCTCATAAGTATGTCAGATTTGTTCTGATATAGCTAGCAAATAACAGATAATATAAATGTATTTATAGAATACTTTATATAAAATAGAAATTATATGAGATAACAATTTCGTAAAAGACGCAACTCTTAGAAATCGTCTTCCTAATTTTATGTACATGAATCATAGTTTTGGTAAAATATGTTTAAACTTCTTACGTTTTCGATTGACCCGAAATAAAGATGAACAGTTGGTTATTGCATAGATATCGATAATTGATCAATCGGTATCGGTATATTTAGATATCAATGAAACCTAAATCAGAGCTGTTGACTATACGAGAGGAAAACGAAACGTTAAGTTCAATGCCTGGAATGTATCCCCGTAGTATTTTGAAAACTTTTTTATTTGTTTTAACTTTCTTATAGTGACATTCTATAGTAAGAGATAGTAATCCATTGGATGATCTTTGCATTAGTGTGAAAATGATTAAACTGTTTATCTAAGGTTGTATTTTCTTAATGTCCCAGGACTGGTAACCATGTCGGGACAGGGAAGCAACAACAGTGGCAATCCGATGCAAGTATCAAGTCTCCCTGGTGGCTATCAGCCAATGGAGTGCGAGTCATCACCTCGTCATTTGGGGAATCGACGCGTTGTTACAACAAACTATCCGTCAACTTCGGCCACTGGGGTGTCTGCATCCGGCCCGATGTCCATGCAATCTGTAGACAGTTCCCTGATACAAAGCTCTCTTGGATCGTATAATAGCCTAATTCTCCCTGGTATACCCCATCTGCCTGCGATGATGACCTCACCGATGATTCAGCAGCAGAACTTTTACAATTACGGTTATTCAACGACTGATACGCACGGAATAGTCAGACAACCGTCGACAGTCTCAACCGGCAAACAAAGAGACCCAGAAAGGGAAGACAGTCCTATGGTTGGAGTATGCGTCCAGCAGAGTCCAGTTGCTATTCACTGAAACGAAACAGAATAAAAAGGAACTACGGCGATGGCCAATTACACGTACTATCGTCGCGTTAGCGGTACCGTCAAAAATATATATTAGGTGATTATATATACTGTATATACGAAGTTCATGACGATACCGTAAAACCTATCGTACTGTTTATGAAAAAAAGAAAAGAAAAAGAGGGAAATGAGAACGGGCAGTAGGAAATTTGAAGTTCTTCCCCGTTGCATTGCTTTGCATTTCGTCGTTTTATTGGTTATGAGAAATAATTTGAGACAAAAGCACTACAAATATAGTATTGCTGTGTAAATGTGTTGAAAAATAAGAATACATTAGTAAGAGTACATTGCTTCAAACTAACAGCCTAAAACAAAAACGAAACATAAAAGACAGGTTAACAAAGCAATTCATCATACGAGAAATTCTTCGTTCGTTTATGAGAAAAAGAGATTTTAAAAATATATGAATGGCTTCTTTAAAAACAAAAAGATGGGAGGGGGAAAGTACAAGAATGAGAAATATTCAGTTGAAAAATAGAAATACGAAGAAATGCAAAGGAAAACATGAGGGAAACTTCCTTTTTCCATTTTGTCTTTCTCTTCTTAGTTTTTTTTTTTTTATTTGTCTATCTTAAGAAGCCGACTGGTCTTACATTGGGCACGGATATACCGCGTCCGGCACAGAAGCTTATGATACTTTGCTTATGAGCACGGACAGACAAACATGGTCTAGTGAGGATGAACCCAGCTGGCCTCTCGGGTCCTGCCCGATTCTGCAAACACTCCAAATGCTTTAGTCGCGTGCAAACGTCGTTAATAAATTTTGGCACCCAAACTGTGTGGCCTAGAGAGCGAAAAAGTGATAATTACTATTATTAAAAATGCATTAAACAGAAGGAAAAATAAGAATTACCAGTGTAAGCATATACTCCAATAGAGTTTTATACACAATGTCACGAATATAAACGGTTTAGCAAGTAATTGCTAGCAAACAGTCGCGTCAAATGCTAGTTATTTGTACAATATACATAGATAAATGATAAGAGTGCAGCTTTAGGATTTAGCTTTTAAGTGTGAAAGAGGAGAACACTGACATTGTAAACTCGACTCTTTTATTTACTTTGATGAATAGAAAAGAGGACGTTGCAAACGTCAGTTTGTTACCGACGAAGGACTTTAAACAAACGAGGTTTGCATGATTTAACAACAATACATATTTATACAGAAGACAGTAATAAGAAAGTTAAAAGGCAGTATACACATAAGATCAAGATCGATATAATCATACAAAAACCTAGATACTTTATAATAAACGATACGCGCGTACTCATATACATATGTTTCCAATGGCAGTCGTAATTGATTTTTGCCGTTTCACTTTGGTAATAGTAACGTTATTTATATTATATTAATATACCTTCAGCATAAGTTTATAATCGTTTTCTGGCACTTGCACATTTCTTTTCAAGTTCTGATAATTGTATCGATCGATATGGTCCTTCTAATGAATTTCTCTTATTTTTTCATATTTGGTTATAGAGTACCGAGAACTAGGAACGTAAATTTCGATGCCAGAATGCGAAATATTAAATACAAACAAATTGTGTCAATAACGATAAGATAATATAAAAACAAGACACGACGAACGATGTAAATTTTCGATACTTATTAATAACATATACTGCAACAAATAATTCTTGAGATATTTTGCATGTTTCTATTCTTTGTTGTGGCATATACATTAAACAGGTTGATTTTTAAAATTATTTTACGATATTTTATTGACCGTTTTGTATTATTTTACAGAAACGAAATATACATTCGAATGATACTTTAATATTTTATTGTATGCAGTATGTCAGCTTCTTATCGGCTTATTCGAAGCATGTGATTATATAATTTTAACATTGTTTGGTCAGGTTTTTAATATTTTGTTTTTAATAACACCGATTTTGAATATTTTTCATTCATAATATTATAATTTACATGAAAGGAGCTTAACTTAAAATATGCATCGTTTTCTCGAGGAAATTTTTTCTGTACACGCCAAGAGAATTTCAAAGTTACATTAGTTGCCTTATTTTCTATTATATGAATTTATGAAAGAGAATGAAATGTTTGAATTTTCGAGAATTGCTTGTTTAGATAGGCTGCTTAGAATCCTGCATTTTTTAAATATTTGCATTGTGAAGATTTGCCGATAGACGTTAATGACTCGCGAAACGACATTCGTTCGAATTCATAGATTTCTACCATCAAGTACTAAAAAATTTATATTAGTATTTTTACTTCGCCCTAATGTATGACGATCATTGCTTATGTTATGTTAACTTTAAAAGGTATAACGAATTTCTGTTTTAAGTGGAATAAATGAGAAATGATAAACGCAATGGTGTAAATTCGATCTAAAATTATAATTACTAACAACCATGAAGTTATTCTTAAATTTCTATGTTAACGAGGAACATTTTGCCGTGACGATATCTCTCAATAACTTTACAAAAAGAGTATGGAAGAGGGAAAGCGAGAAAAAACGAAAATGTGTGTGTGTGCGTGCATATGCGCGCGCGCATGCATGTGTGTGTGTGCGTATGTGTGTGCGTGCGTCGTGCGTGCGCGTGTATGTGTATGAGAAAGAGAGAGAGAGAGAAAGAGAAAGAGAGAGAATGATTTTTCAAACAGAAAACATTGTTTGTCAGATTTAGTCAAGATTTTTCATGACAATTTCTGACATTTCGATAATCTTGTTGAACGGCAAAAATCAGTACGCTCTATAAACGTAGACAAAATGTGTGATGATTCCACACATGCCCTCTTCCGAATTCACGTTATTATGTATTGTGCTCATTAGTCCTCCAAAGAACTAGAATTCCTGCTCCTTCTTCTCTTCTTTTCTCTCTTTTTTTTTACTTATGTATTTTGGTACGAAGAAAGTTCACTTTTGATAAAATTGTAGCATAAAAAACTGTATTATAGGAAAATGTCGTCTTCTAAGTCCTTTTTTCGTTAAAAGGAAACGAGGAAAGATTTAGAAGAGGTTGACTTTTGAGCACAATGCAGTTTTTTCCAACGTATCATCGAAGCATTTTCTCATCTGACAATTATTAATTTTTACGAAAACGATTACCATTACTTTGATTAGATAAAAGATAAAGTGATTGATTGTATCCTATCACTTACTAGTAAATTTAGTAGAGTTGCCGCTTGTAAAAAAGGCGATGATCGTTACATAAAATTGAAATTTAAATTCGTTCAATATTTACAATGAAAAAGAAGGGGAAATGTTTTAAATGTGTGCAATTTCACTAATTACTATGGAGATCTTTAAAAAATACTCGGAAGAGTGGTGGTCGATTATTCGAAAAAGAAAAAAATTGGTGAAACAAAAGAAGTATATGTCGAATAATAAATGAAATTGACAAATTTTCGTTAGAAAGTGGAATTCATATATTATACAACAATAGATTGATTTCAAACGCGCCAATTAATTTTTCATATAAAAACTTTTTACACAGAGAATACGTTTCAAAATATTTTCATATTTTTCCATTTGTAACGTATATGTTTCTTATAGTTTTTGTACCCCGAAAAAATTTGTCCACTCAACAATTGTCGCAAAATGTAGAGTATTTATGCCAATTAGCAAACAACAGAGTTGTATACATTTAAATAGTATAAGAACCAATCACGATTCGTGTTTCAAATAATTTTAATTGAATAAAATTTAATTAATTTGCTATCGATATATCACTAAAAATCTTTTGTATATTTTTTATTGCTTCATAATGGGATAAAGAATATCTTCATATTTTGAAAAAACGTGTTATTTTATTAGCTTCTGTCTAAGAAAAATTAAAACAACATCAGAGTATTTATTAAAAAATTCACTTTACGCTTTCTTCACTCAAATTATTAAATTGCTTAAATGATTTGAAAACCATATATTATATTTATGTAAATCTTAAAACAAATTCTTTGAAACACATTGTGACTGGATTAAAATACCATAAGTTTCCTAACGTCATGTGTAAAAACATTGTGTTCAGAAAATATACTATAATACACGACTGATGTATGCCTGTTATGCAAAGTGCGTACGTCTATAGACGAGAAGAAATGATGAGTACACATCCATCATTTCAGTTTCTTGTTTGATGATTGCACACGCTAACCGACATAAAAAATGTAAGGAATGAATACAGAAAACAAACTGAATTAAGAAAAACCAATTTATTAAGATGAAAATTAACAAGCCTCCATACAAGATGAAGAAAAAGTTGTATCTACCCTGTAAACATTTTCATATTATATTATATTACATTATATTATTATTGCTATTATTACTACTACTATTATTATTATTGTTATTATTTTTATTTTTATTATTATTCATCCTGATATTACTTCTGTCGTTATCATTACTATCACTATTATGATTATGTGATTAATATTTTTATTATTGTCTTTATTATGATTATTACCATTATTCTTATTGTTATTACCACTACCATTGCTATTCCTATTACTACTACTATTACTACCATTACCATCACCATCATCACTCCTATTATCACTACTACTACTACTACTACTACTACTACTACTACTACTACTACTATTACTACTACTACTACTACTACT